>NC_041215.1:29969712-30032516 GCF_002837175.3 Physeter macrocephalus
AGGCCCGCGTAACGCAAAAAAAAAAAAAAAAAAAAAAAAAAAAAAAAGAAACCCTCGTGATTAGTAGGCTCTGCATATCAGAGTCCTTGGAGGACCAACTATAAACAGAAGTCCACTCCCTGCGTCTACAGGTTACTCACCAGCCCCCTCTCTGGAGCTCTCGTTTTGATTAACAGCCTGCTGACCTTAGATAAGGCAACTTCCTGTCTCCAGGCGCTGTCTGTAAAATGAGGCTGTTTTGATGATAAAAATATATATATAACCAGGATGCAGAGCAATGGAAATGGGCATCCTCTTCTGGGGCGGGGCGGGGGGGGGCGTTCATCCAAATGACTGCTTTCTACAACTGTTCACAGGACGCAGCACAGATGACCACACACATCTCTCCTGCAGGCAGGTGCCCTAGGTAAGCTCCTGCACATACACACACACACAAAACACACCTAAGGATGCTGAGAGCAGCGCTGTCTCTATGAGGGAAAACTAGGAACAGCCCTCACGTCACCCAACAGTAGAAGCAGCAAGAACAAACCAGGACCTAATCACACCCGGCTGCTCGACAGGGCCGGTGACCTCCAGTGCCCCTCAACATGCATGAATCACAAACCGTTAAGTCCCCGAAGAAGGCACTCCTATCCCACTTCTGTGAAGTTTAAAAATAGGCGAAATTAAAGAATGTATTGAAGAAGAACCAGGGAATGATCAAATATAAAATTCAAACCAGCACTGGAGGGGAATATGAAATTAGCCCACAAAGGGGGTTCTAACAAACACCGCACTAACCTGAGCGCAGGTATCGAGTGCTTTAGTTATTCTTTAAACTCTACAAATGAGCTTCCTCTATTCTAAATATGTATGCCGTATTTCACAATACACCTTCAAACAATATGAAAAATGTACACATCTACCTAAACATACCCACAACACACGTACTAGCCAACGGGACAGCAAAACCCCTTTCCAAATGAAAAGTTCAACCCACATTTTACTGCCCCCCTCTGGATGACTGCCCCAGATCCTGCAAATCCATCCACCTGTCGACCCCTGCCCCTCCCCCAGGCCCTAATGATGCATGAAGTACATTTACGCTATGCTGCCCGCCTGCTCCCTCGGGGGCTCTTGGCAGCCCCACTGCTGGGGCAGGCCAAACCTGAAGCAGGGCCCACACGGGCTTAATCAGTAACTGCCTTGTTTAATGAAGTGCCCTTGCACCCCAGGGGCCGGCTGCACGGCTGGCCAGGCCACCTCCAGTGCTCCGGGCAATTAAGAACCAAAGGTTTCCAACTGATTCGGGGTTAAGAGGCAAGGAGACTTCAGGGGAATAAGAATCACCTACTTAGCCGAGGTGGCGTTTGAGTTCTGTTCTCTGCTTCACTGGCTTAACTGCCTGCTCTGGGGGGAGTATAGGGCAAGCTGGGGGAAGGAAGCCCTTCAGGGACCTGTGAAATTGCAAGGGTTCTGAGCATTCTTGGCTTCTGTCTTCACGCCAGAAATGCATTTGTGAGATGCAAACTGACGAGTTTTCCATGTCGTCACTACTGCCTGCTGTTCAGGGCGTTTTACGCCTCCTGGCTATTCTACAGGACTTGCTCAGGCCAGCAACTCTGGGCTTCATGTGTGCTTTATCTGTGAAATGGGGGCCAAAAAACAGCCACCTTAGACTCGATTGTAATGATGTGGAAGGAATTCTGAACTGGTGACAACAATAGCAAGTTGCAGATCAATGGCCCTTTGTTCAAATGGATCCTGGTTGTGTGTTTTTAAAAGCCCACACCTACACACACTCAGGCATGCAATGGACACACGCACAAAAAATTATCTGGCAGAATTACATCAAACCTAATCTAACTCTGCGAGGAAAAGAGACTGGGGAAGATAAGGGCCTTTCACACTTGCCTTCTGTTTGTATCGCCTGACTTACACGAATTGTCAATTACTTTTTAATTAAAAAGGACAGAAGGGACTTCCCTGGTGGCCCAGTGGTAAGGAATCCGCCTTCCAATGCAGGGGACGCAGGTTCGATCCCTGGTCAGGGAACTAAGATCCCACATGCCGCAGGGCAACTAACCCCGCACGCCACAGCTAGAGAGAGAAAACCCGCATGCCACAACTAGAGAAGCCCGCGCGCCACAAGGAAACATCCCGCACGCCTCAGCGATCCCAAGTGCCACAACTAACACATGGCGTGGCCAAAAAATAAAATAAATAAATATTTTTTCAAAAAGGAAGGAAAACACCACCTTGCCCACCCCCAGGATGAAACCCCCATGAAACGGAGGACAGCCACGTAGGGGGCTTGGGCAATTATGATGACAAGTGACAACAGAATTGCTCCTAATGATGATGATTTATGAAATATACAGACCATTAAAAGCCTTACATGTTGTACGCTGTCAAATTTATGGATCTCTCCATCACTTGTTTCCCAAAACAAGTGCCTGGCTAATTTAGCATCTGCCGGTACCTGACACTGTTTTCTATTTTATCCTTACTACAGCCTGCTTGATGGATAGAATTATCCCCGTTTTGCAGACACGGAAACTGAGGCTCAAAGTCGTTAAGTAGGTTTGCCCAAGGTTACCCGGCTATGAGGAGCCAGTCCAGGTGGGGACATGGGTCCAATTCCAAAGCCCACAACTTCCCTGCTTTCCCAGCCCCACTTCCTGTACCGTTCCCTCCATCATCCTCTGCTGAGGCTTGCAGAGTTCCCAGGGTGGGTGGAGGGTCTGCTGGGGGCTGGGCTGGGGGATCAGGGTTCCACCTCTGCTTCTATCAGCACAGTTCTGTGTAAACGCCTCATTTCAGGGGTGACTGGAGAGTCTGCGGGCTCGACGCTCAGGCTCTGCTGCTGGGCCGCCAGCCTTCCCACCACAGCCCAACCTCTTACGAGCTGTGCACCCTGGGGCCATTACGCAGCCTCTCTGTGCCTGTTTCCTATCTGTGAAATGGGCTCATGACAGCACCTGCCTCACAGGGAGGCTGCCAGGATTAAATGAGTCACTTAGAACAGCCGCCGGGACACAGTAAGCGCTGATGGAACGCTGGCGCTCATTATTATTATCATTACTATTATTAAGAGAAGGGGTCCAGGATAAGACAAGCTTAAAAGCTTTTGTTCTACAACAGGCAGGAACGCCTGAAACACGTCATGGAGCCCGTTTGATAACTCCCTCCGGAGCCAGCAATGGGGTCTGATCACTCGAGGGCACGGTCGCCAGGGGGCCGTGTTCTGTACCTGTGTCCTCTGTCAGGGGCCGCTTATGCCCTGCAGAGGCCTTTGTGGCCAGAGACAGAGGCTGGAAGGCTGTGGCACCTTCACCATTCAGCAGAGGACGCCTCTGTTCCCCGAGAGCCCCGGCCTCTCCATCATCAACCCAGCCCGTGTCACCTCTCCCGGGCCTGCCCCCTCCCAGCCCCCGCCCCCGCCCTGGGTGAGCACCTGCGTCTGAGTCCTCACAGCCCTGACTGTAAGTGCCCCGAGGCAGGGGTGCGAGCAGGGCACCTGGCTGGGGGCTGGGTTCCAGATGGAGAGGCGACAGCTGTTCAGAGCCCGTGGTCGTGGCCCCAGACCCCTCTCTCCCGGTTCCCCGGGCAGCCCCTGCAGCTGAGAGCGGGCCGTAGGCAGATGAACCCGGTTTGCCATCTTCAGCCTAAAGTCACCCCCAAGCCCCGCAGGGCGCATTTCGGGTGTGGGTCTGCGGCTCCCGCCTGTAGCCCTGGGCCCAGCTCCGCGGGGTGGCGGGGCTGCAGCGCTCACCTCGTTGCTGACCACCACGTGGATGCCGGTGGGGCCCTGCCGGTACACCCGATGGATGTGCTGCGGGGAGATGCTGTACAGGTTGGCGATCTTCTCGATCAGCTCCAAGGTGGTCAGCTCCTCCAGGAAGATGGCGTGGTACACTGCAGGGCGGGAGACAGGGCCTTCTATAGGACAAGTGGCTGCCTTCAAAGGAGCCCACCTACCCTCTCCCCCGACCCCCCAAACCAGTAACGTGCTTGTAAGAATGTCCACACCCAGATGGACTCGTGGGATCTGGCTGCACTGGGGACTCATCTGGAAGCCGCAAGGCTCCCTCTCGGCCCGGTGCCAGTTGACAAGACGCCAGGCTCCGTTCTGTATTCCCGTTTCATTCTCTCTTGGGGGACTTGTGTAAAATGGAGAATCCCTGGATCCACCCTGGACCAAGGACGCCCATCTAGGGGTGAAGGCTGGAGGGGGAACAGCTGGCCGAAATCTGCATTAAAAAAAAAATTGGGGGGGCTTCCCTGGTGGCGCAGTGGTTGCACGTCCGCCTGCCGATACAGGGGAACCGGGTTCGCGCCCCGGTCTGGGAGGATCCCGCGTGCCGCGGAGCGGCTGGGCCGGTGAGCCGTGGCCGCTGGGCCTGCGCGTCCGGAGCCTGTGCTCCGCAATGGGAGAGGCCACGGCAGAGGGAAGCCCGCATACCACAAAAAAAAAAAAAAAAAAAAAAAAAAAAAATTGGGGGGTGGGGCCGCGGCCCACAGCTTGTGGGATCTTAGTTCCCCGACCGGGGATTGAACCCGGGGCCACGGCAGTGAAAGCCCCAGAGTCCTAACCCCTGGACTGCCGGGGAATTGCCGAAATCTGCATTTCTTAGAAGCTTCCGGTGATTCTGAGGTGTGGCCTGCTGTGGAGGAGAAAATCCTGTCTGTATTCCTTCCCTTCCACTGGTTAAAGGGGTTACTGGACAGCTCCCTGTGGCCAAGAGTGAGACGTAAGATAATTGCTACCTGACAGCAGAAGAGAAAGGGTCTGTCCTTACCCTTCTCCACGGCACAAACAACAGTCAGCTGGAGCACTGAGACCCCAAAGGCGGGGTGGGGGCACCAGGAGTATCACCAGACAGTTGAGATAACTGGGACCCTGAGGCTGGAAGCAAAAACCCAAACCAGTCGGGGAGGAGCTAACCCCGTGGGTGACCTGGGGGCGATGAAGCGATGCCCAGGAACTTCAAGTCCCTTCAAAAGTAAAACACAGCTGGATGAAACGAGAGGTGCTGAAACTCGTTGCTCAACTAAGGAAGGAACCCTTGGTTCAACAAATCTGATCGGCGGCCTGGTATGCTAAAAGCACGTACGCACACACGCACACACGGTGGCTCCCTTTGAAGGGGTGGCAGAGGCCATGGGGTTCCAGCCACACAAGAGACTCGCCTTCCCAGGATTTCAAATAGGATGACCAGCACCCAGACCCTGTTCAGAGAATGCGGTCGCCGCGTAACCTTCCTTCCCAAACTAACGCCGGGGAAGAATCCCAGGCCTCTGTTGTAAGATTCCTTTTTATAACAGGATTCTCACTGAACTTTTCCCCCCAATTTTTCAGAGCCAGTTCCACTTTTTCTTATTTTACTCTTGGACTGCTGGCAGAAAAGAGCCAGGATTGCAGTGCGGCCCTCTGGCTGTAACCTTTTGTCTCTGGCCTTTCCTGTCCCTGGAGGAACGTGGGGGGGGGGACCAGCACTGCTCAGAGCCAGCGGACGGTCATTCACCCACTGCTCAGAACTCCTCTCATCGGGGGCCGCGTGGGGAAACGAGAGGCCCTCGAGCGGGCCAGCCTAGGTTCAAATTCCAACGCTGCCACCGCTAGAAGCCAGACCTCGGTGCTCTCCACACCTCTGAGGCTGGGGGTGTGGGCTGGGCGCCTGCCCTCGCCACGTGTGCAGGAAACCACGAGACTCGAGCTCTGTCCTTCACAGACTGACCGCGGCGGGAGGACCTGGACATTCGCAGAAATGTCCTGAGGCCCGGAAGCCAGCTGCCAGGGCCCGGAGATTCGGATTGTGGCTCTGCCCCTCACAGCACTGGCATCTCGGGGCAGCCGCTGTGCCTCAGTTTCCCCCACAGCGAAGCATGAGCAGTTCCTGCTAGGGGAAGAAAATGGAACGCCCTTAGCCCAGGGTCTTGGGCATCCTTGCTGATCTGGAGGGGCCCGCAGAGAGGTACAGGGGGCTCTCTCTGCAGACGACGCAGAGTCCAGAGCCCGCGGGTGGAGCCGGGCAGCTCATCAGACTCGGCACTCACAACGCTCAGAAGCAAGACGCTGAAAACTGCCAACCCCAAAGAGCCGTGTACCCCAGAGGCGCTCCGAGACCCCCCCGGGCAGCGACCGACCCAAATGGGAAAGTCTCATCCAGCTGGGGGAACACACAGGAGGACACGCTCCTGGGAATACAGCTGTCACTCGTCACCAGCCGGGGAGCCAGAAAGCCTGACGCCCAGTTCTACCGTGAGTAGCATTAAGGGGACACATGTCCTCTCCAGCCCTGCTTCCCCAGGTGGGACATCGGTAACCTGGACCAGCCATTCTGGGAGACGACGCCCACCCTAAACGTTTCAGCCCCAGGACGAAGTACAACAAGAACTCCTCCTGCATGAAAGGCGGATCAGGGGAGGCGTCCTCAGCCGTGGACTCGCGCCATCTCTGCTTCCTGTGTCTCTGCCCGTTCCTCTGCCGCCCTCTATCCGGCCCGGGGTGGGGGGCGCACCCCACAACCCACCACACAGATTGGGGTCCCCGCTGCCGTCCCGCTTCTGCTGCAGGGGCACGCGGCTCTGCTCCAGCTCCTGGCAGACGTAAATGGTCATCTTCGGCCTCACGTTCCTGGCAGGAGGAAAGGAAAGAAACGGCAGGTATGAGGGACCAAGCGCTGTTGTTCCAGAAAGTTCCAGAACACAGGGTGGAAAGAGCAGTAGGAGGGACTTAGGGGGAAAGAAAGAAGGGGGTACAGAGTGCCTTCCGTCGAGGAGCTGTCGGGGACAGAACCCCGCCTGGAAGGACCTTAACAGCTTTGCACAGGCTTGCTGGGGACGGGGGATGGACGATCCCCTCCCGGTCCTGCAGCCTCCCTAGAGGGGGCTCCGCCCGGGGCACCAGTCTCAACATAGGAGGTTTTCCAGGGTGATAGTCAGAGCAAGCGCTCTCTCCGGCTCATTCTGAGCTCATTTCATCCTCACACACCTATGACGGAGCCAGGACCACCCTCCCCTTCTACAGATGAGGAAACTGAGGCTCACGGGGCTTAAGGGTTCGGCCCAGGTGCCAAGCTCCTAAGAGGCAGATGTGGGATTCAAACCCGGAGCGAAAACTGCGCTGCCCACGTTGTGCCTATTTAGACCACACCGTCCACGCCTGCCCCCGCAGCGGGCACCAACACCCACCTGCCTTTGATGGCGTTAAAGAGCCGGATCCCATCTGCAGGGCCGCAGATCTGGACCAGGTCATCGCGGGACATCTTCAGCAGGTCAGCACCTGGGCAGGTACACGGGGCCGCCTGTGACCCGGGGTGCGGGGGAAGGGCTGCACCTGCAGACCCCGGGGGAGGGCCGAGCCAGCCTCACCCTCAGGGGGTACAGGCGTCCCACAGGGAGAAACAGCAAGAGCTAAACAGCGTCAGGAGATCACAGCCCCAGAGATGTCAGAAGATCAACAACTGGCTTCACAAAGTCAGCGGAACCGACGGGCATTTGCAGAAGCCAGAAGCCCTCACTGCCTGTGGCTGCCTGGCCCTCCCTCTGGACCTTTTATTGGCATCACTGTCAGTGATATATCTTATCAGTGTGATTACGTGTGCACTTGTCCGGAGACGAAAGCTCACAGCTCCCCGGACGCTGCCGTTCTGAAGGCGCCCGGGCACCCGTGCACCCAGCGCCCAGGTCAAGAGGCAGGACGTTCCCAGCATCCCACAGGCCACCCACCTCCCCCACCCTCACCTCTGGGGAACTGCTCTCCCCACTTCTCATATGCAGAGGAGTTTCGCTTGGCTTTTAGCACCTGTGTGAATGGAACTGAACAGTAAGCACTTTTCTAGGTCTGGCTCTCCCTCCAAGTTCCGTTTAAGGGCTCATTCGTGCTGCATGTAGCTGTGGATCATTCACGCCCACTTTTAGGTAGTATTCACGGCACGAATAAAGCACAACTCCTGTACGCCCTCTCTGCCGATGGGCTTTGGGGGTGCTCCCAGTTTGAGGCGATCATGAGTAACTGTCTATTTGCATCCTGGTATGTGGACGAGGACGAGTCCCTTCCTCGAAGCCCGAGGACTCCCCCAGAGCCTTGCGCCCAGGTGGACTCCGCAAGGCACAGGGATGCCGTCAGCCTTCTGCGGAAAACGTCACAACAGCCACGTGGTCTAGAGCCACAGCATTCACCCCCGTTTCCTGCCACAGTTAAGATACAGTTTTAGGTACAATACTGCAGGTACACTGGCTCCCCTGCCATGGGGAATAAAAGCCAAACTCCTCGCACTCTCCAGGAGGGCCCCTGGGCGCCTCTCTGACCTCACCTGCCGCCCGGCCCACTCGGCCCCGTCACCGGGGCCCTCCGCTCCGTAGCCACACCAGGCAGGCCCCACCTTGCACCTGCCCTCCGCTTGGACAGCTCATCCGCCCACACCCACCTGGCTCGTGCCTTGCCTTTCCAGGCTTTGCTCAAGGGCGCCTCCTGGGCACGGCCTACACCACCCCCTGCTTAAGGGGGAGGCTCCTCTCCACCCGCCTCCTGCCCAGGCTGGCCCAGGTCCTTCCACCAAGCCTGCCCACCCCGGAAGGGACACGGCGTGTTGAGATGGGCGGTTTACACCTCCGCGCTGACTCAGAGCTGCCCGAGGACAGGGTCCCTGCCTCACTGCCCTGGTACTGTCTACCCGCAGCACAAAGAACACGCTCAGAGAAGCTGAGCTCAGGGACTTCCCTGGCAGTCCAGGGTTAGGACCCGGCGCTCTCATGGCGGGGGCCCCGGGTTCAATCCCTGGTTGGGGAACTAAGATCCCGCAAGGCGCGCGGCGCAGCCAAAAAAGAAAAAAGAAAAAGAAAAGCTGAGCTCAAAGACCACGGATGGGGTGCTGGTTCCCTTCCGCTGCCACAGATGTCCTTGAGGGCCAGTCTTCTGGTTTCGGCCAACACTTGACTCTCTGTCACTCCGGGCCGACTGCCGGGGAGCAAGGTTCATGGCTGTTACCCTGTCCCCCAGTGCCCCCGGCTCAGGGCTGCTGTCTGATGGGACCACCAGCAAGGGCTTGAAAAACCTTTAGAGAAGGAAGAGCGGCTCTCCCTTCTCGCGGGTGGCCGTACCACCATCTCCCGGGTCGCGGCTCCGGAGACAGCACGACGAGCAGCGTTAGCGAGGAAAAGGCCGTGAGGCTTGCTGAGTGCGCGCCGGCCTGTTGGCTAAGGGGCTCCTCTGGGCGAAGCAGAGCCCACGCTGCGGGGGAGGGGCAACTTGAAAAGGCTCCCAGACGGTCCTCCCGCAAAGCCGCGCTCGGCTGGACACCTCAGGGGCAGGGCCGCTCACGAGCCCTCGGCCCAGGGCCAAAACACACAAGTGACCATGCGCCTCTGGGTCCCCAGGACAGACCGCGGCCCCTGGGGAGCCAAGGGCACACGCTGAGCGTTCCGAGATCCTCGCGGGTTCCGAGCACCATTCAGAGACGCTCACCCGAGAAGCTGGCGAAGAGCCGGCAAAACTGGGAGAATCTGTTGCGGTGGAGCCACTGCTGGGCGTCCTGCATGGAGGCCGAGGGAAGCAGGTGCTGCGGGCGGAGAGGACAGGCCTTGAGGGCATGCTCGGTCTGCAGGGGACAGGCCGCCAGCGCCCAGCCGCAGACACTTACGTCACTGCCCGCGGGCAGGGCCTCCGCCGGGTGGGTCGGGGAGCTGTTGCTGAAAGGAAGAAGAGCGGTGGTGAGCGGCGAGGGCGCTCCTTCCTGGCTGAGGGTGCCCCTTGCCGGCCCGCCCTTCACTTCCCTCTGCTCTGGGGCTCGTGTGACGTGAAACGGGTCCTCGAGAAAAATACGGACCTGCTCCATCCCCGGAAAGCCCTCACAAAGCCTCCGGTGTGGATGGGGGTTCTGGTTAACTACACACCCTCACCCCTCAGCTAAGGCTCCGGGGCTCGTTTCGGCCAGAGGCTGTGGTCCCCACCCCGAGCCCCAGAGCGAGGGAAGGGCAGGTTGACCAAGCAGACCGGGACACACGCCTCACAGGGACTCAGTGCTGGGACAGCGAAGGGCCAGCCACACCCAGGAGAGGGCAGAGGAGTCCCTCGGGGAATTATTCTGCAGCGAACAAGCACCCACAGTTTGGCATCCGCCACGAGAAAACCACTCTCACGTTTTTCCCCAAAGGGAGGCAGAGACCTGAACACCTGGGTTTTTATGTCAAGGGAAAGACACATTGAGAGACGACCCTTCCAGATGGACAGTGGTGATGGTACAACTTGAACGGACTTAATATTACTGACCTAGCCACTTAAAAATGTTAAAATGGTAAATTTTACCTTTTGTGTACTTTACCACAATGAGAAAGAAACAGACCCCGAGGGGATGACCCCTAGACCAGTCACCGGTGACTCCAGATGCATGCCATCAGGGTCTAGGGGGTGCCAGGGACTTTATACATGTTCCCCTGACCCTGCATGAATTCCACATTCATGCTCCCCCGGTAGTGAGGAAACCGGAGCTGCAGGAGGTTAAGGAACTTGCCCCCAGAAAGGTGCCGATTTACGACTAGGTCTGCCTGAATCTAAATACGACAGCCTTGCGCCCCCTCTCAAGGAGGACCGTCCTCACCTTGCAGATCAAGTTCACGTCTCGCCTGCCCATCAGTAGTTATCTCTCTAGCACGCATGGGCTCCATTCTGCATGTTCTACCCTCACCTGTTAAACCCGCCTGGCATCCTCCCTGCGTCGTCCTGCCCCCACGAACAGGATGGGCAGGGCCGTCACAGTGATGCCGCGGCCCTGGGACAGCTGGGACAGCTGCCCGCTGGTCCCTGCAGCCCCGTCACCTCGGAGGCAGCACCGCCTGTGCCTCTGCAGGGCTGGGTGACCAGCAGTGAGGCCGCTTCTGTGCTGCCGGCCCCGACCCCAGGAGCAGGGAGGGTCCTGAGCTGAGTTCCACTGCCTAGTGACCACGCACGAGGGTGCGGAAAGATCTAAGAAGCCCCTCCAGGGACCTCCCTGGTGCTCCAGGGCTTAGGACTCGGTGCTTCCACCGCAGGGGGCGCGGGCTTGATCCCTGGTCGGGAACTAAAGTCCTGCAGGCCGCTTGGCGCCGCCAAAAAAATGAGGCCCCTCCAGCCGCGGCAGGGTCCAGAGGTCTGCCTCCTGAGGCCCCCGATGTCCAGGAGGTGGGCTTTCTGCTGGGAGGCACCAGGCAGGCTACCTCAGGGGGCTGGCCCAGGATCCCCGCAGCCCAGCCCACTTTAACCGGGGGACGGAGTGGGCGCTTGGTGCTCGGCTGCCCTAGCAGACAGCCTTTCTAGAGGTGTGTTCAAGCACAAAAACCTGTACACGTGATGCTGAAGATGGAATGTAACACCAGTCAGCCGCCCTGAAACCCAAATCGATGCCAGGCTGCAAAAGGAGCAGAGACCCAGGGAGGAAAGTGAGGAAAGGAGCCCACACCCGTGGTCACTCCAGGGACCGCAAAGGGAGAGGGGGTGCACGTACCCTTCGCCAAGGCCGAAGCTGTTCGGAGAGCCGTTGTAGCTTGGGGACGAGGCACTGTTCACCTGGTAAACCACGTCGGGCCACGGGGAGCACTGCGGGGAGAGAGCACAGGGCAGCAGTGGTCCCGGCCGGGCCGCTCGGTGCCAGACCACGATCCTTCCACACCCAGCCCACACTGACCCAGCGCTCGGGGACGGGCACGCTGCTAGAGCCACACCGAAGAAACCAGATAGGACAGAGAAGAGACAGTCCCCAGGGCAAGCAAAGCATGACACGTGTCTGTCTGAGCTTCCGAGGAGTCGGAGCAAAGAGGGAAACCTCATCGGTCCCCTGATTCCTGGGTCCACAAGAAAAGAGACTAAAAAGCAAGACAGACCAGTTGCCCACAGGCGGGTCTTCCCAGCGCAGACAAATGGGAGCAAATGCACGAAAAAGGGAGCACGGGGCCACAGACCACTGCCAACGGAAAAGCACCGGTGAAGCTCAGTATCAGAATCTCCCGATGGGCCTCAGCTGAGGGGGGCAGACGAGGCGTCTCCACACTGACCAGGAGCAGCCCCCTTCCAACGCAAGTCTTCGCGCATTTACTACATTTCAGGAGCTCCCCCGCTTGCAGACCAGGGAGACGCAGCAACGCGAAAGCTGTGACCCCTGAACTCCAGGAACTTCTCGTGCGGAAGATCAAACGAACACGCGAGAATCCCCCAAGGAAAGCAGAGACGTCGGGCGCTGCCTGGTTGGGGGCGGCAAGGGGTAGCCCGCGCACCAAGCATTCCCTGCTTCCCTTCCCTGTGACGACACGGCTTCGGACACGGCCAGACGGAAGCATTCCTGAGATTTACTATCACCCACCCGACCACAGGGTGGGTCAATATTTAACTCTGTTACGAGTGAGGCCTGGAATGTGTTGGTGCCGAATCCTGCAGCCCCGGGTGGGGGGCGGGAGGGGAGCAGGAAGGCTGATGAGCAGACCAGAGGGGATCCGGCAGCTCCCAAGGTCACAGGCCAGGTGCGGATTTCAACACCTGGCCTGGGGCAGGGGCTGGGACGTTGCCTGGAGCGCGCCAGGGGACCTGTCCTCCAGCAGGGAAGTCAGGGGAGAGGCAGGGGCGGGGAGGAGAAGGGTCACGGGGTGCATCACCAGCACACACCAGGCCTGGGAGGGGCTGAGGGTCCGAGCACGGCCCCACACACTGCAGAGCTGGCTCTGCCCTGCTGCGAGGGGGCAGGACCCCCTGGGCCAGGGGTCTCCGGCCACCATCAGCCTCGAGCCTGTGAAAAGCCAGCACGCATCTGTCTGCGCCACAGAATTAGCAGCCCTGCTGTCCTGCTACACATACTCTTCTGTGTATGGCTTGTCACACACACACACACACGCAAACACACCCTCACACACGCACACACACAGGCCTCTTAGCCACCCTGTGCCTGGGCCTCACCCTTAACCCAGACTTAACCCCACCATGGCCAGCACTGGACCTGAGGCATCCACGGAGGGCCTCCTGAGTAAGTCAGATTATTCAGCAGACGAACCCAACACCTATTAACTGGCCCGATGGCAGGACCCAGCGGGGAAGAGTTGTTAAAATCAAAAACAGAGCCCAGTAAAAGAGGCAGCAGCAGGGCTTCCCTGGTGGCGCAGTGGTTGAGAGTCCGCCTGCCGATGCAGGGGACGCGGGTTCGTGCCCCGGTCCGGGAGGATCCCACATGCCGCGGAGCGGCTGGGCCCGTGAGCCATGGCCGCTGAGCCTGCGCGTCCGGAGCCTGTGCCCCACAACGGGAGAGGCCACAGCAGTGAGAGGCCCACGTACGGCAAAAAAAAAAAAAAAACAAAAAAAAAACGCACCCCAATATCCACCCAAACAGCAAAGAACGAGAGTTATTTATAGTCTCTGACCCAGCAATCCCCCTCCGAGAACAGACGCTGCAGACATTCTTTCCACGTGCAGAACTACACTCGCACAAGGTGCTCACAGTACCCTGTGTGAAACACCAAGAGCCTGGAAATAAGCCAGTGTCCACCGAAGGACCATGCAGACAACGAAAGCTACACAGCTGGATAAAGAACTAGAAAGCTCTTTATGAACAGACAGGAAACAGACTCCAAGAGAGGCCATGAAATAAAGACAGCCAACCACAGAACAGTGTGCGTGTGTGTACTGTCAGGGGAAAAAAGCGCGCATGGGGCAAACGTGTATGAACTGGCTTCATCTGCAGAGAATGCTGGGCCAGATACAGAAGGATCCGGGGTCGCCTGCTGCCCCGGGGAGAGAAACCGAGGCCAGACAGTGCTGGGAAGGATATTTTCTGATGGAGATGCTCTTATACCTTTTGAATTTGGACCACGTGAATATATTATCTATTCCAAAAATCTAAAATAAAAATAACCTAATTTTGAAATGTGCAAATGGCAGCAGAGAGCTAGAAGGTCCTTGTGAAACACCTCCCTGGACACTGGGCCTTAAATGAAAGCAGCTCCAGACAAAGGAACACACCACGATTTAACGGGCGCTCTCGGAAGAAGCATTCACCCCAAATGGGCACTTTTCCAAGGATCTAAACCAACCCTCGCTGCCCCTGGCAGAAGGCTCCAGCCGGCTCACCTCGGAGAGGATGGTGGTTTCATAGGATGGCTGGTACTTCTCCTTCTCTTGGGCCGTTCTTTTCTCCATCTTCTCTCGGTCAGTTTTCTGCTTCCGGTCAGCTCCCTTTGGCTGTAAGTGCAGAGCACAGGGGTCCAATGAGTTCAAAGCAGGCAGAGGCAGCTGTCGGGGGGAGATCCAGGGCTGAGCAGTGCCCCCCCCCAACAAGGCCAGCACACTCCCCACCTCACCCAGAAGCCCAAGCAGGATCTCACGGACAAGAAAGCATCTCTCTCACCTCCCAGGCATCCGACACATGGTCCTCCCGCCCGGAACCCTTCTCCACCCCAAGGGAGCTCAGAGCCTGCTACAGGGTCCTATGGGGACTCTACAGGATCAGCTCAGCTGCTCATGCAGAAATGCTTGGAGCAGAGCTTTACCAGTGGCCACTTGCTAATGGAGAGGACCCCTCAAGAGCCTTCCGTGGGTTCCCCATGGAGAGTGACAGGAAGTGGATGAGCTAGGAGCTGCTGGCCGGGGCTCGGTCTACACTCGCAGGCCATCTTGGCCATCTTGGGGGCCTCCTTGCCCCCAAGTCCTAGGACTACGGCCACGCTCCCGGCTTCTACCCCAGCAGGCCCAGCTGATGGAGACCATCCTGACCACTGGGACTATCCCCTCCTGAGTTCAGGGCCTGGTGATCGGGGTCAGATATCAAGACTCCGCAGGGCCCAGAACTGAGCACTTTACTCTGCAGGCAGTGGACCACACGCAGTGGGCAGTCAGGGAGGAAAATTCACCCTCAAGCTTGACGGCGCCTTTGGGATCATCCTGGCGGGCACCTTCCTCAGGCTGCAGCTTTTGACTCCCAGCTCAGGAGATTTTAGGAAAGAGCCCTCAGGGGGATGCCCAGGCTGGAGGGAGGGAGGTTTGCTGGGGGTCCTATGGGGACGTGAGTGACAGATCCGGTGTCCAGTGGGAGAGCCGGGCGTGCGGCAGCCGGACCCACGTCATCTGGTTTCCCTGCTCCACCTCCGTCCTCCTGTCCCAGAAAGGAGGCCCTTCTTCCTGGCCCAGAAGCATTACTGGCCAAGCGTGGCCGAGCCTGCCTGTAGAGGGCAGCCTGTGGGGAGCCGGCGGGGCAGGGAGCGGCCCAGACACCCCCATGGAGCCCCAGGGCAGGGCTCCGAGAAGCCAGGGCTTCCTAGTAACCAGGGTGACCTGAGAAGGGAGAGTGATGGGCGGTTCGGCTGGGCTGTGCCTGGCGCCAGTGCACTCCCGTCTGAACTGCTGCTGGTGGTGGGGCGGGGGGGCTGGCCAGGCCACCTCAGGCATTCTGGGGAGCCCGTTTCGGGTAACAGAGGCTCCTACCCCCCTGCAGGAGATGGTAAGGCAGCTTCCGGCCCCACTCCCCCAGTAACGCCTGGTGTGCGGCTGAGGAGTCGAGCAGAGCCCTCACTCCTGAGCTTCCACCTCGAGCTGTAGGAGGGGAAGCTCACGGGAGCCATGGGGAGGGCTGGGCATCCCTGGCGCAGACCATTCCTACCGCCCGGCCCGGCGCCCATTCCCAGGGCACGCGCTCCGCTCGGAGAGCAGTGTTATCGCACTGGACGCACCCACCACCTGAGGGCAGAGACAGCTGGTGGAACCCTGGACCTGGTCTGTGCCCGACAGGGAGGGGGTGGGACTGCAGGACGGGCAGAGACCACCCGCTGCGCAGCCTCGGAGCTGTCCAGGGTGAGCTAGAATCACCCTGGACCCCGGAGCAGACCCAAGACCAGAGGCACCGGTGGACGGGGTAGGCAGACTAATGCTCCCCAAAGATGGCCACGTCCTAATACCCAGAGCCTGGGAGGATGTTACCTTCCAGGGCAGAAGGGGGCAAGGCTGCAGATGGGATTAAGACGGCCAACAATGTGAGATTAAAATAGGAAGATGAGCCTGGATCATCCCGGTGGGCCCAGTGCAATCACAGGGGCTTAAAAGTGGAGGAGGGGCGAGCAGGGGAGTCAGGGTGATGCGTGCGAGAGGGGCTCCACCCGCTCCAGCTCTGAGGACGGAGGAGGGGCCGCAGGCCAAGGAATGCAGAGGCCTCCAGAAGCCGGAAAGGGCAAGGGAAGAGAGATTCTCCCCTGGGGCCTCCAGAAAGGAATTCCGCCCTCCTGACGCCCGACTCTAGCCCAGTGAGACCGGGTTCAGACTTCTGACCTCCAGCATTAAAAGACAGTATGTAGTACTGAGCCACTCAACTTTGGGTAATTCTTCTACAGCAGGAAGAGGAAACAAACATGGGGCAGAAATGTAACTTCCTTCGGAGGCCGGTTTCAAGGCTTCATAATGATGCAGCAGGTTTCTGGAAGGTGCTACCGCCCTGGCAGAGAAGACAAACTCACGCTCCCCCCACCACCCCTCCCTCCCCACCCAGGGTGGCAGCGCTAACTGACCAAGGTGTCCCAGTGCACGGAGCCCGGCCAGGGCCTCAGAACCCTTTGCCCACAGCCCTCGGGCGGCCAGACGCCATCAGCGGGGATGAAGGCAGCCGCCCGGCTGTGTGGCCTGAGTGCAGACACGGGCAGCTTCAGAGCCTTCCAGTCCAGCTGGGAAACAGGCCAGATCACCACTCCGCCGCCAGGTTGATGGTTCTACCTGTGGGCACTTATTTCCACATCCATCCCAAGCTCGGGAAGATCAACACTGACCCAGCTTCCTCTGGAACGAGGCCCTATTTCTACGGCCGCTCACTCTGGCATCTCCAGCCCCAGCAGACGCAACTTTGTCGGCAAGTCCCCAGGTCCCCTGATTGTGAAAGACGGGAAGGACGGGGAAGGCACTGGGGCTGGTCCGCGCTCCGTCCTGGGGCACCTGCTGGGATCTCCTGGCCGGCGGGCAGGTCCAGCCTGCTGGCGACGGGGCCTGTGTGGTCCTGCTCGGCACCGGCCCGCCCACCCTGAGGATGATGCGGGGTCCGCGGCCACCCTCCCTCCCCGCGGGGCCTCCCTGAGCTGCACCACTGTGGACCGTCTTTAGGAAACACTCTGTCCAGACAGCTGAGGTGAGAAGCAATGGCAGGAGACTGCAGGGCGTGAGGCGGGAAAGGAAAAGAAGGGAGGTACCAGGAGGCCACTGCACAGGGACAAGGGAAGATCATCCGCTGGGATTAACACATACACACTACCATATGTAAAACAGATAACCAACCAGGAGCTACTGTGTAGCACAGCGAAATCCTCTGTAATAACCCACATGGGAAAAGTATTTGAAAAAGAATAGATCCATGTATATGTATAACTGAATCACTGTGCTGTACACCTGAAACCCACACGACACTGTATATCAACCATAAAACTTCAATAAAAATAAATAAATAACATCCATGGTCAGGACCCACACGGGAAGTCTCCTAACTTGATTTCTAAGGCGAATCTAAAGGGCAACTACAGAATCTGTGGCCAAAGTGCTTGGGAGGAAAACAAAAATCTAAAACTGTGCCAATCCCACCACTCTGGTCAAGTAGAGCCGAGCCCGGCCGTCTGTGGGGAAGAAAGCAGGCAGGGCGAGGGGCCGGGTGGCGGGACGGAGCTGGCGGGGCCGTCCTACCTTGAACACCTTGATCTGGCAGCTGGCCGAGTGCAAATGCTCCGTGTACTCCCCATTCTCATTCTGCTTGAAGGTATCGATCTGCACCCGAAAGGGCACGCCCTTCTCGCCCCCGTGCTTCCTCGGGGTGAACTCTGTGCTGATGCAGTGCACCTGCAGGGGACGCGGGGGGCAGGTAGCCAGAAGCAGGCGAGGACGGGCTCTGGACCGCCCCCCGCCCATGGGCTCCTCTCCAGACGGAGGTTTCCATCCCACACGGTCAGACCCACCTCCACCTCTCCGCTCTCCCCCAGTGCTGTCCACTCTGTCAGGCCGCTGGCCGCCCCATCCCCGAAGCACAGAGGGCATGCCCTCTCACCTTTGTCCCTTGACCTCAGGCCCTGCCTGACCACCTAAGTCCTTGCCGTTGTCCAGGCCCACTGGCCCCAGCAGACGCCCTCACTCCTGCCCCTGAGACCTCTCCCTTGGCAAATCCCACAGACCACAGAGCAGGGACCACGGCTTAGTCCCTAAGGGCCTGGTGGCCAGGTTCCTCAGGCCAGGCCAGAAGCTGGGACCACTTCTTTATTTCT
Source organism: Physeter macrocephalus (assembly GCF_002837175.3). Classification (NCBI taxonomy): domain Eukaryota; kingdom Metazoa; phylum Chordata; class Mammalia; order Artiodactyla; family Physeteridae; genus Physeter; species Physeter macrocephalus. The sequence continues at coordinate 29,987,932 of NC_041215.1, forward strand.
CGTGAGTGCCTGTTACACAGAAGGCACTTGACGTATATGTCTTGCTACAACACTGTGATCATGTCATAATACAATACATCTTATTGTAATAGTAAACGATAACATTATTATAATTCTTTAAAACTGCAATTCAAGTATTGTAATTATGCAAGGCAAAAGGATCGCTCACTTTTACTGAGTGATTACTATGAACCAGGCCTTGTGGTCATGGCTCTATTTTCACTCTCTAATTTATAAGACAGGTGGGAAAACCAAGAGGCTCAAAAAGGGACACACAGTAAGAGAGCCAGGGGCAAGCCCGGAAGCACAGGGCCCCCGGCTGGGCCCTTGGCCACCTCTATCTGCCATGGTGTTTAACACAAGGCCAGGTTCACAACCAGGTGCTTGAGAATTAAATAATTAATTTAATAATAGAAACAACTACGAAAAAAGTTTTCACTTCAAATTATTTATGCTAGGCCATACTTACTTTGTAAAAAGCTTACATATTGATAAGCAAAACCCACACAGGATGCTACAACATCCCAAGTCCTTTTCCCAGCCCCAGGGACCAACTAGCCCCGTGACTCTGAGCCACACTCATCCACCCTTTCAGCCTCCTTTCCTGCAGCAGAGGGCAGGAGCCCATCAGGGTCCCCCGGAAGGATGGTTTTGAGAAACGACCCAATGGACCCCAGAGCTCCGGCCTCCCCACTGAGGGCAAGCTCCCTCCCGCTCACCTGAATGAAAGCAGATGCTCTCTTCGAAGGGTCCCACAAAAACTCAACTGCATTCAGCTGGGTCGGGCTGGCCCTGGGGTCCAAGATACCAACAGACAGTGGAATATCTGTGCACATACACACACAAAAGTGCAATCGTCAGCCACTCCCAAATATTTCGGGAAGGATTCTCATTACAGGTCCAAATTCCTTACACAATTCGAAATGCCAGAAGTTCTGAAAACTAGGTTTTGCGTAACTCACTTGGCAGAATCCTGACTTGACGCCTTTACCCCATTGTGTAGAGTCATTCTGTTTTGCTGCAGGAACACTGCTCTGCTTGACTGCCTGTTGGCGGTGGGACCCGAAGCTACGGGTCTACACACCTTACTGTCATTGCAACTTCTGAATTCCAAAACCCATCTGGCCCCAGGGGTTGTGGATAAAAGACTGCGGGCCACCGCCTGAGCCCCCAGTTCCATTTCCACTGCCCCTCTCTGTGAGGTCCACCCTGCCTTTCGTCACTCATCATGATCCTTTAAGGCAGGATCTTTCTGCAAAGCTTTCCCTGCTTCTCGCCCCCTGACGGCAGGTCCTTGAATCCCACGTGCCACCCCATCCCAGGCCCCCTCAAAAGGTGAACCCCCGAGGGCAGGCCTGGTGGCACGGTCACCTCCACCAGCTCCTGTGGGGTTTCACACGAGGCAAAAGTGCGCCAAGATGCCCTGCACAGGCCTGGGTCCGGACGGCACCCAGGAGGAAGCCCCGTGTGCCTGGAGCTCCGTCGGCCTTCTCCTGGCCCGGAGACTCACCGAGGTCCAGGATGCGGTCCCCAGGCCGGCTCCACCGCCAGCCCTCCAGCTGCTGGTGTTCCGTGTACTGCAGCCGCCGGTCGTGGAACACCACGCGGATGATGCTCTGGGCGGGGGGAGAGGTGGGGGTGGCAGGAAGGGACAGCTGGGTGTGGGTGCTGAGAGGGACCCACAAGGAACCTGCCCTCAACCGTCCCCAGGCCAGACACACCTCCCGCCCTCCGAGGCCTGGAGCTGCCTGGAGGCTTCCTCCCCGCACCCCTCCCAGGACCCCAACAATACGAATGACGGCACGAACACGAGCGCTGCCCTTCTTTCCAGGGTGTCTAAGCGCTCTGCACACGTGGGTCATCTACAAACCCTTCTGCACAGATGAGTAAACTGAAGCTCAGAAAAGGCTGGGAAGAGGCAAAGCCAGGCTGGAAGCCGAGTCTGTCCACCCCAGCGCCCGGTCCGGCAGCCCATGTCCCGCTGGTTCTCAGTGCTGCCCGCCCGCCCGAGGCCCCTTAGACAACACACTCCAGGGACCAGGAGCCCACCTCTGTCCCTGGAGCTTTCCCCAAACCTCCCAGGCACTCCCGCCGCAAGCCCAGGTGCTGGGGCCCCGACAGAGCAGCCTCAGGAGCCCCGGAAGGGCACAGCTAGCAGCCTCACCTTCACATATTTTGTGTTCAGATCCTGAAAATCTCCCAGCTTCCGATTCTCCAGCAGTCGGATTTCATAAGACTGACCTGGAGGGGGGATAATAGTACGTTTTCCATTTCTGTCTTCAAATTTGGGACTCCCCCAGCTAGAGGTCTTCGCAACACCCTCAGGGCCCACCCACGCCTCACGGCCCCGGGGACCAAAGCAGAGAACAAAGGCCACGGACAGCTCAGATCATGCTCTGGACTGGACACCCCAGTTTGTCCATGTGGCCTGGAGGGGGGCCTGGGGCTCCCAACATAACGCGCGTGACCCCTGGAGAGAGACAGCACCTCTACAATTGTTCAAAGACACAGAATCCAAAGCAATACAGTTAGCGTTAGATTTACAGAACACAACTTCGTTTTTCTTTTTTCTTTTGGCCTCACCACGGCTTGCAGAACTTCCCTGACCAGGGATCGAACCCATGCCCTCTGCAGTGGAAGCGCGGAGTCCTAACCACTGGACCCCCAGGGAAGTCCACAACTTCATATTTCTTTATGAAGAACACCCCCTATACACTCGGATGGAGAACACAGATACTTAACTCTACATTAAATAACTGACCGGACCCTTCCTGAGAGCAGGTTTAAAGGAACGAATAAAAGCCTGTTAAACATTGTCTCTAATTGCAGAATGAAATGCATTTTCTCAAGTTAAAAGAATTTCATGTATTTGAAAGGGTGTGGGGATTCTATTTGGGGACATGTAACCAGCACTAGCCGGTGAAAGAATGTAAATGGAGAAAAGATCCATCCATAAGAACAACCCCAGACTTTCAAGTATCTGCAAATAACCTGAAGAAAACTACACATATTTTATTGGAAAATAAAATATAGCTTGAAAAAATAGGATATGCCACATTCCTAGAGGGGAAGACCACGTAGCAAATGATGTCAACTTTTTCCGAATTAAGTAAATTCAACCACAACTCTAAAACAGCTTAGCATACATCAGAGCTTCATAAAGGATGCTTTACAAATAAGAGAGAACAAATGATCTCATAATTGTTCTTGGCAAAACTAATCAAAATTTGTTTTAAAAAATTTTTAAATAATGATACACTCACAAGAAGTTACAAAAATAGTACAGAAAGATCCTGAGTATCAACCCCAGCTTCCCCCAGTGGTGGCATCTGAGGTCACTATGGTACATTATCGAAAGGGACCATGGCACAGTACAATTAACTAAAATCCAGACCTCACGCAGATTTCCCTGGGTTTCCCAAGTTACCACTGGATTAAAAAACTAATTTCCTAAGATTTTGGTTTAACATGAATGACGACTCAATAGGAAAGGACTTTCTGAACCCAAAATCAATGAGGGAAAGAGAAATCTGATAAAGATACAGATACAGATGTAGATATATATACATCTACATCTTAAATGCAAACAGCAAACTAGGGGTAGCACAGCCCAGTGGTTAACAGCTTTAATATATCTGGGAAAGCAATGATTAGAAAAATATTAAAACAAACAAGAAAAACAAAACACAAAAAAAGAAAAATATTAAGACTCCCTGGAGTGGATTAAATTGTAGCTCCCCCAAAAGACAGGTCCATACCCTAATCTCCAGAACCTGTGAATGTTACCTTCTATTTGGAAAGAGTCTTTGCAGCTGAAATTTAAGTTAAGGATCTTGAGACGAGGAACGATCCTGGTTTGTCCTGGAGGTCCCTACATCCAGTGACAAGTGCCCTTATAAGAGGACACACAGGGAAAAGAGGAGGCAAGGTGACCACAGGAACAGAGATGGGATTGATGCAGCCACAAGCCAAGGAATGCCTGGAAGCCGCCCAAAGTCGGAAGACGCAAAGAACGGATTCTCCGCTAAAGTCCCCACGGGGACCACAGCCCTGGAGGATTTCTGACTTCTGGTCTCCAGAACTGTGAGAGAATAAACTTCTGCTTTGTGTTAAGCCAACGTGTTTGCAGCCCGTTTGTTAAAGCAACCCCGTGAAACTAGTATACTCACTCCCCCAGTGAATAACAGAGCAGGCAGAGACTACGAAATTCAGTCATTCATTCCAAGTATTTGCTGAGCATACAACCACACGCCAAAGGCCGTGCAATCCTGGGGACACGGTGCCGTGGGCGTGGACATGATGCTCGCTGGCTCAGAGGTGCCCACTCGGTGAAGCCCCCTGCTCAGGAAGGTGGGACCCGTCCATCCGGCTTTCGCCAGCCCGGCTGCCAGGACGAGTGAAAAGCAGAAAGACACACCAGGCCCCGGCACCGCTCAGGTCGCCCTGCTGGGCACGTTCCATCAGAAGGAAAAGGCATGGACCCCAAACTCTTGGCTTGCTCACGTGCCAGTTCCTAAGGGTCTCGCTGACCTGAATCGACACTTGGACCTTTCTGAAAAACCCAGATTTTTCACACACGTTTCCGGGCTCTGGAGCCAACACTCCCTTGATAGCGACAGGCAATGGAGCCTCACACACCCGAAACTGGTTTTTCCAGTGTCCTCCACCTTCCCCCAGGAAGAATGCAGCCAGCTCTGGCATGAGGCCCAAGGCCCAGATGGTCATTACCGTGGGTTTACGGGCGCCCCAGGGCCCCATGAACACTGACCCCAGGCTCTGCGGGGCAAGCGCAGCTCAGGCCCGGCAGGCGACACCTCCCGTTCCGCGCAGAGCGGTCCCCGGACGTGAGCATCACAGGTGGCCACTCAGGGATCAGAGCTACTAATGGGGCTACAGGCCCGGGGTCCCGGCCTCCTCCACCAGCAGCACAGACCTGCCCCCCTGCTTCCCCACCGCATCTCCCTTCCTCACGGAACCCCCCCAGCCACCCTGCACCCCCCTGCTCAGGCCTCAGACAGGCACCCCGCCTCCCTCTCCATCCGGGCTGCTGCCAAGGCGCCAACACACCTCCCCAGCCCCCTCCCACCCAGCACAGCAGCAGCAGCCCCAGGGACACACGGGCTGCCGAGCCAGGTCAGGATGGCTGAATTGACCCGGGGGACATGGACATCTCTCTGCTTGGCCGGCGTCCCCCCAGGCCATGGTTGGGAGCTGAGGAAAGTGGGCCCTGTCAAGGCACAGGGCTGTGTCTGTTTTGCTCACCGCTGTACTGCGGGACGCAGGAGGGACTCGATGTCCTGTGCTAGAACTACAGGGTTGGCAAAAGCAAGACAGCCTCCCGCCCTCAAAGGGTTGGCAATCTTCTGGGGTATCTCAAACAGAACCGGCATAAGGTGAACCCCAGAGATGATCACACTGAGTGAAGTCAGTCAGACAGAGAAAGACAAATACCATACGATATCACTCATATGTGGGATCTAAAAACAGGACACAAATGAACTTATGTACGAGACAGAAATAGACCCACAGACATAGAAAACAAACTTATGGTTACCAAAGGGGAAAGGTGGGGCGGGATAAATTAGGAGCTTGGGACTCACATGTACACGCTATACATAAAACAGGTAACCAGTGAGGACCTACTGTATAGCACAGGGAACTCTACTCAATATTCTGTGATAACCTATAAGGGAAAAGAATCTGAAAAAGAACGGATATACGTATATGTATAACTGAATCACTTTGCTGTACACCTGAAACTAACACACTGTAAATCAACTGTACGCCAATATAAAAGAAAAATTAAATTTAAAAATTTTTAGAAAAGAAAACAAATAAGAAGCAACAGAGATCCAAGGGGGGGCTGGGGAGGAAGGGTCTGAATAAGAAAATAACACTTGGCGATCAACTTTGAAGAGTGGGCGGGATTTCTACAGTTGAAGCGAAGAATGAATGAGAAAAGTAACCCCAAGCAAAACCGTAGTCGGGAGGTGGCCCTGAGAGACGCGCCTTTAGGGAACACCTAACAGCTTCCATTCACTGGGTGCTTACCCAGCAGCCAAGTCTGCCCGGGTATTAACTCACCTGAATCAACACAGTGCAGTTTAGATTATGAGCCCCACCTGATAGAAGGAAGCAGAGGCTCAGAGAGGTTACCTGACTTGAGCAAGCTCACACAGCTAGTCAGCGATAGAGCCAGGAGCAGAAACTTGGCCCCAGACAACCTGGTGGGTGTTGTCTGCTGGGCAGAAGGTTCTCTCTCAACTTCGCTTTTCTGGAAGGCATCTGGTTCCATTCCGTTTGCTGGTTAAAGTTTGCCCCCAGCATCTGGTGGCATATAAAGCGCCCCATGAGCCCCAACCCCAGTCAACATGGTATTTTTTTCTCCTTCCTTCTCCCCTTTAGGACTAGAAATAAAGGGGATTCTTAGGATGACCAACTCGACTTGTTCCCTGACTTTGGATAAAGCACTTTGACTCCATTTCCTTGTCTGTAAAATCCTCTGTTTCCTACACCCTAAACGATAATCCAGAAGGACAGCAAGAGGGAAGAGATATGGGGATATATGTATATGTATAGCTGATTCACTTTGTTATAAAGCAGAAACTAACACACCATTGTAAAGGAATTATACTCTAATAAAGATGTTAAAAAAAACATGACTTTAGAAATTTGAAATAAAATGAAAAGATTTTGAACTTCTGGAAAAAAATAATAATAATCCAGAAGGATAAAGAAATCACTACAGAAAATGACAGTAAAGCCTGTTCTAATTTCAGAATTGTGAAACGTGGAACAAGGAAAAAATGTTGGTCTTAGAATCAAGGGAATAGGATAATAAATAAGTAAACAATCACTTAGTTGTCATCTAGCTCTGTGTCGGGACATTGCTAAGCCCTCGTGAGCATTATTTCATTCAGCCCTCTCAACAATCTTATGAGGAAAACCCATTATTGCTCCTGTTTTATAGATGAGGAAATTAAGATCCAGAGAGGTTAAGTATCTTGTGGAAGTTCAAACCCAGCTCTGCTGGGCTCCAAAGACTGGTTGCTTAGCCAAGCTACTCCACACGGTGTCTGGTGGCTTCAAAAGTTCCCTTCTAGTTCTAATATTCAAGGAATCCGTCTGTTATATTTCTCCCAAATTTCTTGATATTTGTTTTATTTCATGACCCTGTTCCATCCGCCTAAACCCTCTCCTTTCTTTTAAGGCTCAAATTCCTAATGCCCAGGTCCTCAGTTCTCTGAACCAAGACGGGCCTTAGAAATCTGATGTATATGTGACCATTCTGTAGCATATCATTTCCTCATGATAAACGAGTCTCCCTGAAACACATGTTCCTATTCCCTTTAAAATACTCTGTATAGGGACTTCGCTGGAGGTCCAGCGGTTAAGACACCACGCTTCCACTTCAGGGGGCACAGGTTCGATCCCTGGTGGAGGAACCATGATCCCGCCTGCCGCGAGGCGCAGCCAAAACATAGAAAATAAAATAAAATAAAAAATAGAACAAGGGGATATATGTCTATGTACAGCTGATTCACTTTGTTATAAAGCAGAAACTAACACCATTGTAAAGCAATTATACTCCAATAAAGATGTTAAAAAATAAAATAAAATAAAATACTTTGCATAGCACAGGGAACTATATTTAATATCCTGTGATAAACCATTACGAAAAAGAATGTATATATATATACATAAGTGCAGAACTGAATCACTTTGCTGTACAGCAGAAATTAACACAACACTGTAAATCAACTAGACTTCAATAAAATAATTTTTAAAGTAATAATATAAAATACCCTGAACATATTATAAGGTGACAGTAGTTAAAACCATGACATTTTTGGTATGAGGACAAATAGAACAATGTAAAAGAGCCCGGAAATAAACCTTTAGATTCTAGGAAACTTGATCTATATAGCAGTGCTTTTAAAAAAAAGACAGACTTTTCAAGAGTGTGAGATAACCGGTTATCCATATGGAAAAATAAATCCATACCTCACATCACACATAATAAATTAATTCTAGGTGGATGAAAACCATAAAATAAAAGAAAAACCTTAACATTTCTAAACAAAATATGAGACTACTGTATGACCATGGGGTAGGAAAGGATTTCTTAAACAAGAAACAAATACACAAAAGAAAAATTATGTCCTTTATAAAACATAAGAAAATCTGTATTAAAATTTATATTGAGAAACTTCTGAAAATACCAGGGGTGCTGTTAATATTTACACAGTCCCTATCAGTGGGAAATGACCTAGCAAACTGGGGCATACGGTCACCCTATGGAAACAGAAGAAGGTCAACAAACACATGGAAAGATGTGCTGGACGGTACAAGAAAACAGGATACTGTAAAGTAAAATAAGATACTATCTAACATCTGTCCGAGGGACAAAAATTTCAGCTTGACAGTAGCAAGTGTGGACGAGCCTGTGGAGAATGGGCTCTACGGCACTGCTGATGGAAGTGTTACGCTGATATAACCATTGGGACCAGAGTTTGCCTCCCCCCCCACCCCAAAAAAAGAGTTAGGCTAAAGACACACAGCCCCCTGTCAAGCACATCAATTCTAGAGGCACATCCTAAGGAAGTACTTGATACGCACTAGGAGACTTGGATAAAAACTGCCCACTGTGGCACTGCTCACTGCAGTGAGAAATTGTCACCAACCTATATGCAGCCACAGGAGAAAGACACATTAATTCTATCATGGGACTTAGAACGGAATAGCACACAGCACTTAAAATGAGCCCTCCAGAGGCATGGACCAACATGGAGAAATCTCAGAAACATACTATTAAACAAAATAAGGGGCACAGTGCTGTCTATGAGAGCATTTATATAAGGTTTGGAGACAGGGAAAATACTGGTCGCTTCTATGGTGAAGTGTGCAAAAAGGAGTAAAAATTTAAGCTTGTACAGAGGGACCACCAACTTCACAACGATGGTTTTGCTTCTGGGAGGAAAGGCAACAGGATTAGAAAGAGGTAAAATCAGAAGCAAATTTGGCAAGGTTGCAAACACAGCATTGGGGCACATGAATATTTGTTCTCTTATTCTCTAGAGCATTCAGTCGATCTGAAATTAAAATACAGTTGACCCGGGCTTCCCTGGTGGTGCAGTGGTTAAGAAGCCACCTGTCAATGCAGGGAACACGGGTTCGAGCCCTGGTCCGGGAAGATCCCACATGCCGTGGAGCAACTAAGCCCGTGCGCCACAACTACTGAGCCTGCGCTCTACAGCCCGCGAGCCACAACTACTGAACCTGGGTGCCACAACTACTGAAGCCCGTGCACCACAACTACTGAAGCCCATGCGCCTAGAGCCCGTGCTCCGCTACAAGAGAAGCCACCGCAATGAGAAGCCCCTGCATCGCAACGACGATCCAACACAGCCAAAAATAAATAAATTTTTTAAAAAAATATAGTTGACCCTAGAACAACGTGGGGGTCAGGGGCGCGGACCCTCAGATCTGCCGTTCCTCTGCGTCCCTGGGCTCCGCCAACCTCGGACTGTGTAGTACTGTAGTACTTGCTATTGAAAAGAATTCAATCTTGTGTATAAGTGGACCCGCGCAGTCCAAATCCATGTTGTTCAAGGGTCAACTAGTATTTCTCTGGCATGAAAAATAATTCAATGGAGGAAGAACTCTTGGAGCTGATTTTCATTCTGCACTGCATTCTGGTTGTGTGTTTCCAACTCCCCAGCCCTGCCTTAGAGGGAGGATCTCTTGGGCTCCATTGCTGAGCAGTCACTGCACACCAGCCCCCTCCCACCCCCTCTGTGCCAGTGACACGCTGGGTGCAGGACAGCCCGAGACACTAGCAGGGGTTGCAATCGCCATACGCATTCACACACCGTCCCCACCATTTTGCCACTGAAATTAAAAACCACCCGCAGTGTAACGAGCCTATTTTATTTTATTGAAATAAATGTCGTGTTAGTTTCTGCTGTACAGCAAAGTGATTCAGTTATACATATATATATTCTTTTTCATATTCTTTTCCATTATGGTTTATCACAGGATATTAAACACAGTTCCCTGTGCTCTACAGTAGGACCTTGTCGTTTACCCATCCTATATATAAGCTCGTATTTGCTAATCCAAAACTCCCAGTCCATCCCTCCCTCACCACCCTCCCCCTTAGCAACCACAAGTCTGTTCTCTACATCTGTGAGTCTGTTTCACAGATAAGTTCAATTGTACCGTATTTTAGATTCCGCACATAAGTGATACCATATGATATTTGTCTGTCTCTGACTTACTTCACTTTGTATGATCATCTCTAGGTCCAACCATGTTGCTGCAAATATGAGCCTATTTTATTTAATCAACTCACTTCAACTTAATTTTTTCAAGTGCGTGTCACATCTGCATATTGAAAATCATAATCATACACCATAATTAAATAGTCACGGTAAACATTATACATTATACATTATACAGCTATGCATTATACAGCCAGCGTTCTACAGACCCGTATGATTACCGTGGGAATCTCGTTAGCACCCAGGTTTGGAGCCCAGATTCCCCTGTGGGCCCACGACTTTGCAACGGGTAAACGACTCCAAAAATGTGGACAGTACTGGTGGTTAACGCAGCGGGCTGCTGTACCTTTGAAGACACACCCAGCACACAGTGGCACACAGGAGGTCCCCGGCTCAGAGGCTCCCCTGCGATGAGGCCATCGACAGCACAGCAGGGGAGGCTTACTGCTGGTGTGGCCTTCCCAAAGCCTTGACAGAGCCCTTAAGGCTCTGGATTTCCTCCAGTGATCCTGCCCGGCACCCCACTGGCCCTGGAGCTGCAGAGACCAGCAGAGCTCGGTGACCCCCTCCCACTTTAGGGCTCCAGCTTTAGCCTGCGGGGAGGGGTGTGGGCCCCTCAGCTGGACTGAGGCTCGGTGGGGAGCCCTGGTCACCACCGGGAAGAGTGGCTTAGACTTTGTCCAAAGGGCCCTGACGCCACTCAAAGGGGGACGGAAGCTTCCCTCTTGCGCAACCTCCCACCACCCCCCCACCGCCCCGTTGACCTTCCTGCTTCCACCCCACGCAGGGAGGAGCAAAATGGGGGAAGAGGGCAAGGAGCACACGGGAAAAGAAGAGAAGACTCTTTCAGGGAGGTTTTAAATAAAATACACAAGTGCAGCTCTCTATGTGGTACCCGGCACAGGCAGGGGCTCGGCAAACCGAGCTTCCCCAGCTCTTCCCTCGTGTAACCCACAATAACCAATGTCTTCCAGCCCAGGCATCAGCAAACTTTCTCCAAGAAGGGCCGGGCAGTAACTATTTTCAGCCACAAGACCTGTCACAACTCCCTAGCTTAGTCACTGTAACAAGGAAGCAGCCACAGACAGCACACGAATGAACGGGTAGGGCTGGGTTCCAATCAGACTTTATATGGACACTGAAAGTTGAATTTTCACATAATTTTCACTCTTCCTGCTCACCTCTTCCTCCCAACTTCTCTCAGCGCTTTGCAACTTTGCCCCTCAGCTTTCTTGCCTGATGGCTAAGTCAGAGCTCTCAGAAGCCAGCTACCAGTTTACCTGAACTAGATTTGCGCACACACACACACACACACACACACACACACACACACACACACCCATAGCCCCTTGGACAGTACTGACATGTTTTAGGTTTTTAACTGATGGCTGCAGAATCTGACATTGAATTCCCTAAAGCAAATAACAGAGCTGGAACTAGTCAGCCAAACCAAGAAGAACATGCAAAGATGTTTAACCTCTTTAGTGGTCAAAGACAGGCCAAATGAAAATAACGCGGACTTCCCTCGTGGCGCAGTAGCTAAGAATCCGCCTGCCAATGCAGGGGACACAGGTTCGAGCCCTGGTCCAGGAAGTTCCCACATGCCGCGGAGCAACTGAGCCCATGTGCCACAACTACTGAGCCTGTGCTCTAGAGTCCATGCTCTGCAACAAGAGAAGCCACTGCAATGAGAAGCCCGCACACCGCAACGAAGAGTAGCCCCAGCTCGCTGCAACTAGAGAAAGCCCACAAGTAGCAACAAAGATCCAATGCAGCCAAAAGTAAATAAATAAAATAAATAAATAAAATAAATATATACACTACCAAACGTAAAATAGCTAGCTAGTGGGAAGCAGCCGCATAGCACAGGGAGATCAGTTCGGTGCTTTGTGACCACCTAGAGGGGTGGGATAGGGAGGGTGGGAGGGAGGGAGACGCAAGAGGGAGGGGATATGGGGATTTATGTATATGTATAACTGATTCACTTTGTTATAAAGCAGAAACTAATACACCATTGTAAAGCAATTATACTCCAATAAAGATGTTTAAAAAAATGTAATATTAGAAAAACAAAGGCCTTAAGGCAAAAACTGTTCCTCATAGAGGTTTTTGTTTTCAATCTGAAATTAGCGTGATTGCAGATTGGCTTTTTAAAAAACACCCTGTTTCTTTTCAATAAAGTATAACAATGTGAAATTGTTGCTAAATTTGCTAGCACAACTGAGAACAATTATATCCTTAAAAACAAGTAATCATTGTTTCATTTAAATACAAGTAGTTGGCTAAATATGATTTTTTAAAATAACACCTAAGATAAACTTAGGAATCAAATAGATAATATGATAAAGATGTTCAAGAGACGCAGTACCTCTGTACTTAGATTTTTTAAATCCCTGTATTATGTAGGTTTGAATGTTTTGTGCCATCTGTATGTATACTATAATGGAAGCTTATAGTACTACTATATTAGTTGATGTCAGACAAACTCTTGCAGAAGAGTAGAATTAATTCTGAAATATTATGTTATCTGATTTATATCCTTGCTTCACTTTACCCTACTTATTCAAATAAAACAAATTTTTCCCTGATAAAAAATAAATAAATAAATTTATTATTTTTTTTAAAGAAAATAATGCAATGGCAGTTTCATTTATCAGACTGGCCAACGTTTAACAGATGGCTAACATCCCTCAAGGACAAAATGTGGGGAAATGGGCTTTCATACGTCAGAGGTAGGAGATGGAATGTCACAGCCTATAGACAATATCCATCAATACTACAAACACATACAGCCTCTGACCCAACCATGCCATCTCCTGCACTCTAGTCCACAGAAAAGGGTGTGGAGAAAAGGGAACCCTCCTACACCGTTGGTGGGAATGTATACTGGGATTGAGATTGATGTATCCCAATATCCCAATATTTCCAGAGCCACTGTGGAACATAGTATGGAGGTTCCTTAAAAAACTAAAAATGGAACTACCGCATGATCCATCAATCCCACTCCTGGGCATGTATCCAGAGAGAACCATAATTCAAAAAGACACATGCACCCCAGTGTTCATAGCAGCACTATTTACAATAGCCAGGACATGGAAGCAACCTAAATGTCCATCAACAGAGGGGTGGATACAGAAGATGTGGCACATATATACAATGGAATATTACTCAGCCATAAAAAGGAACGAAACTGTGCCATTTGCAGAGACGTGGATGGACCTAGAGACTGTCATACAGAGTGAAGTCAGAAAGAGAAAAACCAATATCATATTGTATCGCTTATATGTGGAATCTAGAAAAATGATACAGGTGAACTTGCAAAGCAAAAATAGAGACACAGATGTAAAGAACAAAGATATGAATAACTACCAAGGGAGGAAGAGGGGAGGGTGGAATGAACTGGGAGACTGGGATTGACATATATACACGACTATGTATCAAATAGATAACTAATGAGAACATACTGTATAGCACAGGGAACTCTTCTCAATGTTCTGTGGTGACCTAAATGGGAAGGAAATCTAAAAAGGAGGGGATATATGTATATGTATACATATACAGCAGAAACTAACACAACATTGTAAAGCAACTAATTATTAATTTAAAAAATATATTTCTCTGAGGCTATTCAATGCAGCAGTAGTTATGGCTAAAAACAAAATGAACTAAACGGTCAAAAAAAAAGAACAAAACAAAAAAAACCAAACAAACAAAAAAATGAACTATATGGTCAACAACTATGTGAAGAGCAAGCTGTAGAAGACCACGTGGCTGTTACGGAGCTTGAGGCCTGTCCCTTAACCAGATGACACAGCACCGTGTGCCCCCGGAGATGCTGTAGCCAGGACACAAGGTCACGAACTATCCCTGCCTGAAGTACACAGCCTGAATCTAGTCATGAGGGAACATCAGGCAAACCCACATCTGGCCTGGATACTCTTCAAAATGTCAACCTCGTGAAAGACAAGGCTGAGGATCCTCCAGACGAAAGGACAACTAAAAGCGCATCGTTCTGGACCGGACCTGGAATCGGGGCCAAAAACTGCGGAAAAGGACAGTGTCAGAACCATTGGCCCAATTTAATAGGGCCGTGTGGTAGGTGAAGGTATTGTATTAAATTTCCTGAATTTGATCATGGAAATATGGCTATAGAAGAGAATGGCCTTGTTTTGAGGAAATACCTGCTAAAGTAGTTAGGATAAAGGAATATGATGTCTAGAACCAACTCTCAAATGATTCAGGGAGGAAACATATATATAAAATACAGAGATAAAGGAAATGTGACAAAACATTCAATACTGATGAATCTAGTGAAGGGTGCAGAGAAGTTCATTATACTAACCTTTCAATTCTTCCACAGTTTGAAATTTAAAATCACTTTGAAAAAGTTAAGAGTTAAAAAAAATTTTTAAATTAAGATTATATATGTAAAGGACCTACTGTATGGCACCGGGAATAATGCTCACTATTTTGTAATAATCTAAAAGGGAAAAGAATCTGAAGAAGAATATATATATATACACACACACACACACACACACACACACACACAAGAATGTATATATATGTATTATTGAATCTCTGTGCTGTACACCTGAAACTAACATGATATTGTAAATCAACTATACTTCAATAAAAAAGATTATGTATGGGGCTTCCCTGGTGGCGCAGTGGTTGAGAGTCCGCCTGCCGATGCAGGAGACACGGGTTCGTGCCCTGGTCCGGGAAGATCCCACATGCCGCGGAGCAGCTGGGCCCGTGAGCCATGGCCGCTGAGCCTGTGCGTCCGGAGCCTGTGCCCCGCAAAGGGAGAGGCCACAACAAGTGAGAGGCCCGCGTATCGCAAAAAAAAAAAAAAAATTAAAAAAAAAAGATTATGTATGTATAAAGTAAGCTACAAGGATATACTGTACACCACAGGGAATACAGCCAATATTTTATAATAACTGTAGATGGAGTATAGCCTTTAAAAACTGTGAATTACTATACTGTACACCTGTAACTTATATAACATTGTACATCAACTATACTTAAAAAAAAAAAGACAGTGGAAACCAAAAAAAAAAAAAAATTAAGCAGATCTAGATCCACAATAGACAGAAAAAATCCAACACACACACACACAAGAGTGGGCAAAAAACAAGTCACTGAATAATATATGTACACAATGATTATACTTTTATTTTAAAATGTTATAGTACGTATATCCCTATATTTGTGAGCCAAATATATGGGACTAATAATGCATAGAGAAGGACCCTTCCCTCATACTGTCCCAAGCACATAATAGGTGACCACGGTGACAACGGTTGGCATTTGTTTCTTCTAGCAGCAGGCTGGTACCCAAACGCCAATCAGACAGGGGGGCATTCGGGGAAAGCAGTTCTTTGTCCCATAAACAGACCAGCAGACACAGGCAGACGAGGTCAGACCCTCAGGTCTCTCCGGGCGGCCACCGGAGAACCTGCCGTCCAGGATCCCTGTGTCCACGTTGGGGGTAAGGACACCCAGGCCCAGGGAGCTGCTGATGTGCCGAGGTGACACCACAAGTTAGTGGCGAAGACTCGGCAGCCTGTGGCCTGGCCCAGGATGGACGGGGGGAGGAGAGCGGGGTCAGGGCGGACACACTGGGGTAGAGTCAGACCCTCCCAAGTCCTGGGCAAGCTCTCGAACCTCTTTGTACATCACTCTCTACATGTGCAAAATGTTCTTGCGGTTTGTGGGGAGGGAATGAGATCATGCACCTGCAGCCTGGCAGGGAGGAAGGGCTCAGCAAGTGCCCAACGCGACTACCACCTCCAACCAACAAGCGTAGAGCCTCCCCCAGGCCCAGCCACCGTCCTGGGTGCCCCACGCCCTCCCCACTGCTCCAGCACTGAGCAGCCTGGCCGCCCAAGGCCATTCAAGGTCACCCAGGCCCAGGAAGCCCAGCTGGAACAAGCCCCCAGGCTACCTGACTCTCTTCCGGACCATCTGGGGGAGGGGGTGCCCAGGGCAGACACACACGCCCCCCCTGCCAGCCACCTGCCCTGGGGCCACGCCCACCGGGTGCTCCTGCAGCGTAGCTCTGGCCAGCCAGTGGAACCAGCGCAGGGCCTCCTGCCCGGATCACCGCGTTCCCAAGAACAGGAGGCAACTGCCCGGGCCGGCCAAGATTTACAGGTTGTTTACTTTCCAACAGTTACTGCTTTGGGTAATTAATGTCACATAAAACATAATGGAAGCCATCGTTACCTCTCAGGGAACGGACGGCTGGACGCCAGCAGTCCCAAAATAACAGCAGACGGGGAAAACGCAAGGCCACAGTGTCTTCAGCAAGGGTCGTCTGTCTTGTCACTTGCGTACGTGTGGTCTCGGGCAAGTGTGTAACACAGAGCGCTCACACACAAGGCTCTGGTGCAAAGCCACACACCCAAGTCCTGATCCTGACGGCCCATCACCTGTGTGACCTTGAGCCTTAACCTCCTCACAGCCACTTACAAATGCCAGGGACTAGGCTCCGTGCCTAGCATACAGCGCGTCCCCAATAAACACTTGGAAGACAGTAAATATGTGTGTGCCTATACCACAGCAGAAGAGGACATCGTATCCTGGAGACCCCTTCGAGAAGGGATTGTTTCCGGGGTGGGGGCCCGGAGAACATAAGATGCTCAGCTGTGGTAAGCATCTTGCAGTGCCGTAAGTGGGGAAACGCTCAAAAAAAGGATGGAGGTGTGTCAGAGCATCATAAGAGCCAATCTGAAGGAGCTCCCAACAGCCAGAACTGGAACAATTTCAGAAACAAAATAGATAACAATAGTGTTTAATTTCAACACAGAGAATAAAATAAATATCCACTAGTCTATACTGATATAATAAATAAGTGAATAAATAAATTAGTGGTAGAGAAGAGAAAGCTCTTTCTTACAGTAGCGTTTCAATTACTAGATGTAGAAAGAATTATCTCCTCCTCCCCAAAATATTTATTCGTTACAAAGGGGAACATTGTAACTTTGCAGCAGAGAAGCCTGGCAGACGCCACTCAATCATTAAGGTCAATGCCATCAGCAGTAGGACATATCGGTGTCATGATCCCCCAGTATGATGCCCTGACAAGGGTGTCATGTCACTTCAACCCCCAAATGCAATAATCTCAATATCATCATCTAAAAACATCAGACAAACCCAGATTGAGGGGCACGCTACAAAATAACCGACGACCACTTTTTAAGCCTGAAGGTCATGGAAGAAAAGGAAAGACTGGGAAATGATCACAGATTGGAGGAGATATAACAACAAAATGCCATGTGGGATCCTGGATTGGAACCCAGAACAGAAACAGGACAATCGTGGAGGAACAGATAAAATTCAAATAAAGACACAGAAGAGGTAACAGAATCATGCCCATGCAATTGCCTGCTTTCAGTCACCGTACCGTGTTTATGCAAGATGTTCACGTTATGAAAAGCTGGGTAAGAGGTAAGCAGGAGCTAGCAGTAGTACTAGTTCTAATTTAGACTAAGTCTCAATTAGTCTCTCCTTGCTCCCCAAAATGCTCCGGATTCTCCAGCCCCACCCAGAACTGGGGAATGGTAGACCTAACTGGGACCCACACTCATACGCACTGCTGGCTGATTCCGAATCCGGGGTGTCTAGACCCCTAGACCCTTGATTAGCATCTTCTAAAATTGTTTGATTTGCTCTCAGTACTAGGAATGGTTCTCTCTCTTTTCCCTGTATCAATTTACGCTTGCTTGTTGCTGGTTCACAGGAAATTCACTACTTTCTACACGTTGAACTTTTATCTAGCCACCCTGCTAAACTGAATCCTTAATCTATGAAAATGAGTAACATGAAACTGCAGATAGGCAACCCGTCACAACTTACAAAATGGTAACTGCATTCAGTTCAACCTAATACCGTGGTCCTTGCAGCTCGATACGCAAAAGGGCAGGAGAAAAATGGGCAATGGACACAAACCGCCAGTTTTTTAAAAAGTAAAAGAAATGCAAAGGGCTCGGCTCAGTTTCACTCATTTTTTCATGACGGAAAAGAAGGAAATGCAAATCAAAATCAGGAGCTTATTTTCTGTGTGCCTCTTAGAAAAGATTCAAAAGGCTGATAATATAGAGTCCAGGTAAGGATGTGGAGAAACAGGTACCCTCCTACACAGGTGGGAGGGGTGTAAACAGGTAAGTTAGTAGCACAAAGGACAGCACAGGGTAGAAAACCAAATCTCTAAGATAAGGTCAGAACTGTGACTCACTCCGGCATCTCCCTCCATGCTCAGCCCAGCAGGAACCATGTGCCCTGGCTAGGGCTGTTCACAGGCTCACAGGCCCTTGATCTTGAAAGTGGGAGCCAGGCCCTCCCGGTTGATCATATTCCAACCACCACTGTCTGGCCCCGGGCAGCCCCGTTTTCGGTCTCGGCCTCTGGTACGTGGAGGACACCCTGGGGCAGTCACTGTGGGGCAGACCGGGCTTGTCAGGGCAGCCCCAAGGCAGCCGAAGCCTCCCCCCAGGCCACCCAGGAGAGTGGGCACCTAGGGACCATCTCAGGGAAGTGCTCCATCGTCAGGTTCTGTTTAGAGTGGAGAAAAGGCAAGGGCGGGGGGTGGGGTGGGGGGGCAGCCACACTGATGCAGCTCTCGGGTGAGCATCTGACCTACCCTCCTGGAACCAGGGGATGGGCGCAGCAGTCCCTCTGCGGGGGTGGGCTGAGGACCTGTGATCCAGGGGCGTCTGGTGGCTTCACCGTCTGCCCTCTGGCCATGGACACAGGGAAGCTGGTAGGCACAGAGAGCATAAGGCAGACAGACCCTCAGAGCATCCTCACAGCGCTGGAGCCTCTCTGGCTTCAGTTTGCTCCTGAAACCCAGCAGCAATCCTGCCTTGAGGTCACCTGCTCTGTTGAGGCCAGCAAATGGCTGAAGAGGCCTCCATCACCCCACCCTTTATTCCATCAAAACGATGGACAATAAAAAGCGCTAGATGTGGAGAAACTGGAACCTTCCTCTACTGCTGGTCCAATGTAAACTCGTGCAGCTGCCTTGGAAAATAGCCTGGCAGGCCCTCATAAAGCTAAACGCACAGTAGCCACAGGACCCAGAAATGCCTCTCCTAAGTGCATACACGTGAGAAAAGAAAACATAGGTCCACACAAAAACGTGCACCTGAAGATTCATAGCAGTACATTCATAATAGCCAAAAAGTGGAAACCACCCAAATGTCCATCAACTAAAGAGTAAACAAAATGAGGTACATTCACACAATGGAATATTATTCGGCAGCAGAAAGGAAGGAAGTTCTGATACATGCTACATTGTGGATAGCCCTTGAAATCATTATCCTAAGTAAAAGAAGTCAGTCCCACAAGACCACCCTTTGCATGATACCGATGAAATTAAATGCCAGAATTGGCAAATTTATAGAGGGAAAGCAGACTACTGGTTGCCTAGGGCTTGGAGAGTGGGGGGACGGCAGGTGGAGAGGAAGAAAATGGAGACTGACTGCTACTAGGTGCAGAGTTTCTTTTAGGGGGACAAAAATGCTCTAAAATTAGTTGTGGTGATGGTTTAACATATTTAACTGACTAAACTAAAAAACAATGCATTGTACACTTAAACAGGTATGTGAATGTATATGGTATGTGCATTGCATTCTAAGGCAACTTTAAAAAGAGAGAGACCAGATGGAAATCCCACTCTGTCACCTGAGGCAAGTCACACAGCCTCTCCGGACCTCCATTTACCACCTATACGATACAGGGGGGCAGGATGCGAGGTGGACAGGCTAGATCAGAGCTTCTCAAAATGTTCATAAATCACCTGGTCACTTGCAGGAAAATGCAGGATCTGATTCAGGTGTCCTGCAGCAGACCCCAGATTCTGCATTTCTAACCAGCTTTCAGGTGACACTGGTCCATGGACATTTTCAGTAGCAGGACATCAGAGATGGCATCTCAGGCCCCCTCCAGCCCTAATACTTAGGAATCTCCTCCGGTCCACCTCTGTGAATTCCCAGAGCACGTATGGTCTGTCCTTCCCACTCAAGACAAACAGGGTCCCCTAACCATCCAATGGAAGTGACTGGGACCTGGTCACTGGATGGAAACCATGTGTTCTCCACATGAGGGAGGTCAAGAACCTCCCAAGTCTGCCTGAGCACAGAGCACCTGGCTGGGCACAAGGGAGTCCCCAACCTTCAAAGCACAGAGCCATGAGTGGGGCAGGGCCCACCCTGTCCTCGCAAGGTCCGGGTCTCTCTTTCTGGAAGAGGTGGAGAACAACAGTATCCTCAAGGCAGTGCCTCTCAAACCCAAGAATACCTAAGCATCCATCACAGGGGTGCTTGGGGAAAACGGATTCCTGCCCCTCCCAGCTCTAACACGGAAGGAAGCACATGCTCCAGGAGACTCTGATGCCGGTGGTCTGAGGCCCAAACACTGCCCCAGAGCCACCCTGGAGAGAAGATAGGGTTGCTCTCTAAGAGACTGGCAGGAAAGCACTCCACACGCTGATAAGTCAGGTCCACCCTCCAGACCTCTCTCCCCATCAGGAAAGGGGCAAAGTAGAAGGGGGGAAGGGAGGCCAGCTGTCCACCTCTGGTCTCCAACCAAGTCAACATCAATCCACCCAAACGATAGGTTTCCTTGCTGGAGGGCCTTGCAAGGAAGAGTATCCCATGGGGAACTGTGAGAGCGGACACAGAGTCTGGAGAAGAATGAGGTAAGGACACCAGCTCTTAACTGACACAAAGAAGCATTTCCCCCTCCCCCTGTGGCCTCAACAGACTCCAGATCTGTCCAGCCCGGGGCTCACGCCTGCCCTGGGAACATTCCACCTTTCCTCTGGGCTTATTCCTTCTCTTGGGAAAGGAAGGGGTTGGACAGATCATGGTACCCACTCGTGTACAGCAGCTCCTTTAAAACAAGACAAAAGGGCTTCCTTGGTGGCGCAGTGGTTGAGTCCGCCTGCCAATGCAGGGGACACGGGTTCAAGCCCTGGTCTGGGAGGATCCCACATGCCGCGGAGCAACTGGGCCCGTGAGCCACAACTACTGAGCCTGCGCATCTGGAGTCTGTGCTCCGCAACAAGAGAGGCCGCGACAGTGAGAGAGGCCCGCGCACCGCGATGAAGAGTGGCCCCCGCTCGCCACAACTAGAGAAAGCCCTCGCACAGAGACGAAGACCCAACACAGCAAAAATAAATAAATTAATTAATAAACTCCTACCCCCAACATCTTCAGAAAAAAACAAACAAAAAAAACAAGACACAAAACCCCTTCCTCATTCAGAGCTGAGAATCTGTACACATTTTTTTAAACTAAGTATAGTTGATTTACAATGTTGTGTTAGTTTCTGCTGTACAGCAAAGTGACTCAGTTATACATATATCTATTCTTTTTCAGATTCTTTTCCATTATGGTTTATTACAAAATACTGAATATAGTTCCCTGTGCTAGACAGTAGGTCCCTGGTGTTTATCTATTTTATATATAGTAGTTTGTATCTGCTAATCTCAAACTGCTAATTTATCCCTCTCCTCCCCTCCTTTCTCCTTTGGTAACCATATGTTTGTTTTCTAGACACATTCTTCTAAGTAGTGATTCTAACCATAGTTCAGTGGTCCCTGAAACCTAACTCAGGAGCCGATTTACACAGAGCAAAGTGGGTCCATCTACTCCTGACCTTCCTTCCTGCTTCCCTTCCCTCCAATCAGCCAAATTTAGTGGCAGAAGGGAAATAACATTTTTTGAGACCCACTTACAGACCTGGCACTTAAATTATCTTCCCAATGGATAAACAACAAGGTCCTACTGTATAACACAGAGAACTATATTCAATAGCCTATGATAAACCATAATGGAAAAGAATATTTTAAAGAGAACGTATATATTAATATAACTGAATCACTTTGTTGTACAGCAGTAATTAACACAACATTGTAAATCAACTGCATTTCAATAAAAAAAAATTTTTAAATTATCTTCCCACAGTGCCATACAACGTATAACCCTTCCTACCTGTGCAGTGACCAGAGTGAAGTCAATTAAACCTGATCCCACCTCCCCCAATCTGATGGTCTGTCCTGGTGGCCAGGCCCATGTTTGGTTTAGGAGTAAGACACTCAAGGCTCCAGGCAGGCAGTTGTAGCCCCCAAGCCACTGACCAGGGGCAGAGCTGCTCCGACCAGAAGTGTTCCTATGAAGTTGCCCAAAGTATGGGCACCAAGCGCAAGTCCATTTGATTTTCCCCTGGAAATTTTGGCATGTGCTGCTTTGACTATTTTTACAGCAAAAAGCCAAGGTATTTTGTGGCGGGGGGGGAGGGTGACGGGAATCAAACTAGCCAAAAGCGCTTTTGAAGAGTGTGTTGTCAGTTAGCAGATTACGCTCGTTCCAGAAGCCCAAGTCCACTGCAGCAGGGGATAGTCCTTGGACGTTACAAACTGTTTCTGAATGCCTGGAAGCACTTAATAAAGATGCGACTAGGTCCACCCTTGTATCTTGACTGAGAATAGAAAGCAGGTCCCCCAAAATGTCATTCCACGGAGTGATGATGGCTCGTCTGGAAGGCCAGACACAGTCACTGGCAGAGGCATCAAAATCCTTCCAGTCCCGGGACTTCCCTTAACAGTGGTTAAGACTCCACGCTCCCAATACAGGGGGCCCGGTTTCGATCCCTGGTCAGGGAACTAGATCTCACATGCATGCCACAACTAAGAGTTCGCATGCCGCAACTAAGGAGCATGCCTGCTGCAACTAAGACCCAGTGCAACCAAATAAATAAGTAAATAAATATTAAAAGAAAAATGCTTCCAGTCCCAAGTGACTGGGGCCCAAAACGTCATAAAGATGTCTCGGAAGAATGTAGAACGTATTCTAAAGGGAAGGAAAGGATGGGAGAGAGGAAAAAACACAGAAAGAGCTGAAAAACTTCACACAAAGGGAACGGGAGGGCAGTGACACAGCAAGTCAGCTAAAACCTCTGAAGATGATAACCTCACCTGCTCTCTTGAGAGATTACATGAATGATGGCAACTTGGCATCAGCCAAAAGAGTGAGTCAGGGTTTCCCTGGTGGCGCAGTGGTTGAGAGTCCGCCTGCCGATGCAGGGGACACGGGTTCATGCCCCGGTCCGGGAAGATCCCACATGCTGCGGAGCAGCTGGGCCCGTGAGCCATGGCGGCTGAGCCTGCGCGTCCGGAGCCTGTGCTCCGCAACGGGAGAGGCCACAGCAGTGAGAGGCCCGCTCACCGCAAAAAAAAAAAAAAAAAAAAAAAAAGTGAGTCAGAAAACGCAGACCAAGGTCATCAGTCACAGGTCATTCTGAAGAGACTCAGTGATGCTATTAACTTAAATATTTCCTTAAAAAATCTTGAAGAGGGGTTTACCTGGTGGCGCAGTGGTTGAGAATCCGCCTGCCAAAGCAGGGGACACGGGTTCGATCCCTGGTCCGGGAAGATCCCACATGCCGCGGAGCAACTAAGCCCATGCACCAGAACTACTGAGCCTGTGCCCTAGGGAGCCTGTGCCCTAGGGCCCGTGAGCCACAGCTACCGAGCCCGCATGCAGCAACTACTGAAGCCTGCGCGCCTGGAGCCCGTGCTCCACAACAAGAGAAGCCACCGCGATGAGAAGCCCACACACCGCAACGAAGAATAGCCCCCACTCACTGCAACCAGAGAGAAAGCCTGTGAACAGCAACGAAGACCCAACGCAGCCAAAAATTAATTAATTTTTTAAAAAAATATATGTATATATATGTACAGCTGAATCACTTTGCTGTACGGCAAAAATTAACACAACACTGTAAATCAACTATACTTCAATTAGGAAAAAAAAAGGAAAGAGAGTTTGTTGATGGTTGTATAGCCTGAGAGAAAGCTCAATCTGAAGGTGGGAAAACACTCACAAGTAAAAATGGCTGACTTAGAATGAGAAATCCAAGGAATTCCCTGGCAGTCCAGGGTTCGGACTCTGCGCTCTCACTGCCAACGGCGTGGGTTCAACCCCTGGTCGGGGAACAAGGCCAGAAGAAATTTTTAAAAAAGAATAGGAAATCCAGCTTTTCCCAAGTGGCCCCTTTGTGCCTGTAACTCAACCTGCAGCGCTAGGCAGTGCCCAAGAAGGTCAGGTAATTTTTAATGAGCCATGTGTTTCTGATGCTTTGACACCTGGAGCCCTGTGAACCCTGGGTAGGCTGCCCCTCCCAGGGCTGGCCAATTCTTAGGGATACTAAATGACTAGCCTAGAGTATGCTTTTCATATGCAAACTAACCTAGAGTCATACTCTAGTCCATCCCCTGCTCTATCAGGTTTTCACAGAACGTCACACTCCAGGCCACCAGTCCCCTGCCCTAATCACTCCAGAGTTGGGTGGGTACCAGACACCTAGGGACAGCCTTTCTGCCCCAGAGCCAATCCTAAACCTGCTTTCTCTGCCTTCCCCTAGAGACCACCAGAAAGGGTCTTGCCCAGATTCTCCCCTCATTCTCTCTGCCTCCTGACTGACCCTGGTGCTTCTCCCTAAGGCCCTCCACTGTGGAACAATGAGTAACAAACTGTCTTTTTCATGGTAATGTCTCCTTATCTTTTGGCCTCACAATGCCTGAAAATAATAAAACCTCCATTGAAAACAGATCGGGACATCCCTGCATCATCAGGTCCCCAGGGGAGCAAAAGGAAAAGCACGGTGATTCAGGGTAATGTGGAGGCTGGATTCAGATTTACAGCAGCCAACCTCTGAACAGGTACCAGCACGGCAGGACAGCTGATGTGTCTTCTCTTTAAATTAATCCTGATGGAGGCCAACTCCATTTAATGTGTTGCTTCATTGATGCTGCATTTGTTCTCATATTATAATTTCTAATATAGTGTTTCTGGAGGTCAATGAAGAAATGGTGCCTGCCATCAGTAAACAAAGGATGTTGCAGCCTCAGCCACTGCAGTCACCCACCAATGATGCACCCCGAGGAGACTCAGGATGAGCAAGTATAGGATACTGACCCTAGGTAGCTAAGGTACATACCAGAGGAATGATTTCAATCAGCCCAGACTCTTGCATCTTCCCATACATAGAAAAGCGTTAAATTCCTTACCTTGAGCTGTCTGGTTTTTTTAAATTTTTAACATAATTCTTTTTTTTTTTTTTTTTTTTTTTCTGCACCACACAGCTTGCAGGATCTCCGTTCCCTGACCAGGGATGGAACCTGGGGCCCTGGCAGTGAGAGTGGCCAAGTCCTAACCACTGGACCACCGGGGAATTCCCTTACTTAATTCTTTTTTTTTTTTTTTTTTTTTTTTTTTTTTGCAGTACGCGGGCCTCTCACCGTTGTGGCCTCTCCCGTTGCGGAGCACAGGCTCCGGACACGCAGGCTCAGCGGCCATGGCTCACGGGCCCAGCCGCTCCGTGGCATGCGGGATCCTCCCAGACCGGGGCACGAACCCATGTCCCCTGCATCGGCAGGCAGACTCTCAACCACTGCACCACCAGGGAAGCCCCCAAAATTCTTAATATGTCATTCTTAGCTCATTGGACCCCATGGAATTAGATTGTCTAAGTATTCTATCTTAATTTAATTAAATGGTCCACCATTGCTTAAAGCATAACTGACATGTGACACAACCAGGAGACCTTTGAAACATTAAAAATCATTTCTCTACACTGAGCTGTGATAAGAAATCTGTACAAGGACGCTCCTATTTATTTCAATAAATGTTGGTCTTAAAAACAAAGAAATAGGGACTTCCCTGGTGGCACAGTGGTTAAGAATCCGCCTGCTAATGCAGGGGACACGGGTTCGAGCCCTGGTCCGGGAAGATCTCACATGCCGAGGAGCAACTAAGCCCGTGTGCCACAACTACTGAGCCTGTGCTCTAGAGCCCATGAGCCACAACTACTGAGCCCTCATGCCATAACTACTGAAGCCCGCGTGCCTAGAGCCCATGTTCCGCAACAAGAGAAGCCACCACAATGAGAAGCCCGCACACTGCAATGAAGAGTAACCCCCGCTCACTGCAACTAGAGAAAGCCCGCGCGCAGCAACGAAGATCCAACACAGCCAAAAATAAAATAAATTAATTAATTAAAAAATATATATGTTTAAAAAAAAGAAAAACATTATTAAAATAAAAAAACCAAAGAAATAAAGAAACCAAATCAACAACCAAAACCCCAGCTCACTTCTTAGTATTTTTATTAGCTGATTAATTCATAAATGAATTATGAGGAGTTGACATTTGGGAAAAGATTTGTTCCTCAATTTCTGGGTTTTTTATTTAAGCTTTGTTGTGTAGTTTATAAAATTATTTGCTGAGGAAACATTTCCAAATTTTATGGAGCCAAAATAAAGTATCCAGGCACAGAAAAAACAAACAACAATAACCAATACCTCAGTTAATTCTCAAGACAACACCTGAAGTTGTTCTGTATTTTACAGAAAACACAGTTGACAGGTTTGGTAACTTGGGAAAGAACAGAGAGCCAGGAATTGAAACATGGGTGTATCCAGCTCCAAAATTCCTGGCTTTCAATCTGCCACCAAGTTTCTAAGAACGGATAATTAACAGCATTATCCAAATTGGTGTTACTAACAAAGAGAAAGTTTGTTTTGTTTTGTTTTGTTAATTTAATAGCACATGCTGGATATCCTTCATGGATATACAAAAGGATCTACTTCTTGCTTTTTATGGCTGCATATTCTACCAAATGAAAGTTCCCTGTTCAATAAGTTATTTTGGGGCAATATGATGGTCATTTGGAAAGTAACAGAGTTGGATTCCCACCTCATTCCTTCCATACCAAAATAAGTGCCAAAGTATGAAAGACCCAGGTTTGGGGCGGTGGGGGGCGGGCAACATTTCTAAAAATCAAGTGAATAAAAATTTTTTTAAAAATTTTTTTAAAAAGGGAATTCCCTGGAGGTCCAGTAGTTATGGGGTTTGATCCCTGGTCAGGGAACTAAGATCCTGCAAGCCGCACAGTGTGGCCAAAAATTTTTGAAAATTAAAAAAAAAAATTTTTTTTAATTAAAAAAAAAAAAACAGGTGAATACTATTAAGATCTTAAAGTGGAGAAGGCCTTTCCCAAATGGGATGTGAAACATTAAAATCCAATAAGCCTGATCACATAAAAATTCATTAAAACTTTTATTATGTAAAATAAAGAACAAGCAAACAAATGAAAGAAAAATGAATAAAATATATGAAAGCGTGGGAAAATATTTCCAACACATTATCCCACATATGCAAAGAGCCCTTACAAATAAATAAAAAAGGATGAAAAATCCCACTTGAAAAATGGGTAAATCAGATGAAAGGCAAAAAAGCATAGAAACAATCAAATCAAATATGAAAAAATATTCAGCATCATTGAGGAAATGAGGAAGGTATTGAGGAATACCTTATATTTGCCCCACTAATTACCAAAGGTTAAAAAGTGTTGGCAAAAGGATAGAAAAATAGACATTCTCTATTCATTCAAAGAAGTTCTGTGAGCCAGGCACTGTATTAGGACTAGTAGTGAACAAGATACCCAGGTCTCTGCCCTCTGGGAGTTTATGTTCCAGGTGTGTAGGGATAGAGGAGCAATGGTAAATGAGGAGGAAGTAAACAATTATTCAGATAGTTATCGTTCGTAAAACTACAAATTGGTGCAACTCCATTGACTCCATTGCATGGCAATATGGCAGACACTATCAAAATGTTGTGCCGGCCATTCTATTTCTAAATATTTATTCTACAGATAGTCTCACTCCTGTTTAAGCACAAAGATATGTGTACATGGATGATCACTGGAGTGCTGGGTGTAATTATGAAAAAAAGGGAAACAAGCCTAATGTTCCTCAAAAGAACAAATTACACAACATCCATACAATGGATCACAATGTAACCAGTAAAGATCAGCTTTTTTGTTTGTTTTTAATGTACCCACATGGAAAGACTTTGAGGATACACTGTTTGGTGGGGGGGTGGGGGGGGACCGAGTTGCTAAAACAGTACACATAATATTATCTCATTTCTCTTACAGAGACACACAGTCCTATAACTGCATATGTGTGTACGCCTATATAATTAGACATACATGGGTTAATGTATGACTAAGGAAAATCTGGGAAGTGAGATTATGGGAAGCTTTTTAGAGTACAAATTTCTGTACTGTTTGGCTGTTGTGTTTAACAAGAAGTATGTGCTACTTTTACACTCAAACAATAAGGGAGAAAGCATTAAAAAAAAAAAAGTAATGTATTTAAGGGTCATTTGGCTTCCTCAGTTTATATTCCCAAACTTCAGGCTAAAAATTAATCTGGAAAGAAAACTTCAGCTAAGGAGGAAGGATAACAAACAAAGTAACTAATCCTTGGCCTCATTCCTTAAATTCAAAGTCACTGATATAACTGGGGAGAGGGGAAACTATGTGGGGTACCATTTGCCAGACATTTGTTCTTCACTTAATTTGCAAGGCCACGCACAAAATGCGACCCAGCTCAATTCCACAGGTGAGGAACCCGAGGATTTTAGAGGTTAAGTGATCCCCCTAGAGCAGAAACTGCCTCAGTTCTAGGATCTGGGAAAACAAGACTTCCCGCTGGGAGTTCTTATCTCCTGACCATTCCCTCAGGTCACGGTGGGTGGACAGCATGAGGACTCGGGGTGGAGTAGGAGAAACTGATCATGGGGTTTTGGTGTTGTTCAAGGAAGCATTTTCTCCGGGCTCCATTTCAGCTCCTTCCTGGCCTTCTCCCCTGCAAGGCTCCTACGCGCCCCCTCAGAGCTGCAACAGGCGTTCCAGGCGGCAGGCATGGCTCCTGGAAGTGCCAGCCTAGAATCCTGCCTGTAGGGAGCCCTAAGAAAAGCGGGTGCCTGCCCCTCCCAGAATTCCCTTTACGGTGGCATCAATGCTCAACCACTCCCCCCAAGCGTGCCAGATTTCACCTCTCTCGGCCTGTAAAATGGGAATAATGCATTTTAGGGGAATTACTCAAAAGAGAATACCAGGGACTTCCCTGGTGGTCCAGTGGTTAAGACTCTGTGCTCCCAATGCATGGGGGCCGGGTTCGATCCCTGGTCAGGGAGCGAGATCCCGCGTGCCGCAACTAAAGATCCCTCACACTGCAACTAAGACCCTGTGCAGCCAAACTAAATAAATAAATATTTTTTTTAAAAAATACCAGAAAGTGCTTTGGGAATTCTAAAGGCTAGGGTCCTCACCTCGCAATTAGAGTAATCCCTAACACAACAACTCACATCTTGTAGGAGTCCAGCGCTTTCTGTGATCACAATTTTAAAGACAGTATTTTAACATCCTGCATAGGAATGTCTCCTGCAGGTTATGTCTATTATCTGGTTGTACAGTGAATGAAGAACTAACAGAAAAGGTCAGCAGGCCTTCCTGCCTTTTACCTATTCCAAAGCTACCACCTTTCAGTTCTAAGAGGTACAGTTCTTAGTTCTAGAACCAACCCTGTGTTAATCTTTCAATTAGGAGAAGGAAGGATTAAAGTAGCAAAAAATAAAATAAAATAAAATACATCAAGGTCCCAATTTGATGACCATGTTAACTTCCTAATAGGACTAGGTGAAACATGTATACACTTTACTATTAATAATAGCTAATATGTGAGTTCATATGAAGTGCCAGACACTGTTTTCAGTGCTCTTCCTGCATTAACTCATTTTAGCTACATAGTAGCACGTACTTGGTAGGGATTCTATTTCCTTCCTTTTACACACGAGGAGCTTGAAGCACTGGGAGGTTGTTTAAATGACGTGCCCGGGGGGCGGGGGCGGGGGTGGCTGCCCAATAGCTCAGCCTCAGCAAGGCAGCGGGAGATCTTGGCTATCTGGTCTACCTCTCCAGCCATATATCATTCATACTCCTCCTCATGTTCCAAACCCTAGTCACACTGAATCGCTTAGGATTCTTCATAAACAGTGCGCTTTAACTGCACCCACACCCTGCCCGTTCTTGCCTTTGCACGTGGCTTTTCTCTCTCGCACTGAACCATCCTCTCTTTCCGATGGACAGGAAGTTTTATTCCATGAATGAATGAACGTAAGACTGTTGGAAAAATCCATCACTATATTTAAGATCGAAGGGTTGCTTTGGTAGGAAATTCCAAAGTTTTCTCCATAACAAGCCATTCTTGCAAAGCTGTTCTTATCTCAAAGCCAGAATTGCCTACACAGATTGCCTGGGGTCCTCTTTCTTCTGATCTCCCTGACTCTCCCACCACCTTACCTACTTCATCCCTTGCCTCTGGCTCCAGCCTTCGGGAAAGATGTCTCCACAGTGACCTTTGGCCACTGACAAAGAGATTGGCCTGGGAGTTTGCAGACCTCCATTCAACAGCTGTCTACCCCTTCTCCTTAGGACTCCATTTCAGGGGAAGAGCACGTACTTTGGTTCTCAAACCATTTTCACTGTATCCAAAACTAGCCGTTGGGCTTGGTGATGAGACACCCACAAGGAACACACCTTATCCAAGCCATGATGTGAGGGCACTGGTCTGACACTGCACTGAAAAATGAGCATCGAATGGTTTAAATGACTTTTTCATTTACAGATCCAGCATCCCTTCCATGTCTTCAGAGAACCTTAAACACTTCATTACAAGAAAGAAGACATGGGATGGCCTCAGGGAAATAGTGCCCTAAACATCATAGAGCCAACGCAATAAACATTAAACACTTAATAGCAAACTTTTTAATTAAACAGAAAGGTTTTGACTGTTGACTGATATGTCAAAGCTCTGTTTTTTTTTAAACTGATGCTTACTTGTCATATGACATAGGCATAGAAGCTACTTTAAATAAGGTACATTGAAAAAGATATCCAGTACAGCATTACTGATAATAGCAACAAAAAACAAAAAGAGAGAGGGGAAGAGAGAGAAAAGAGAAAAGTGAAATGGAACTAAAATAAATCATGCTTATTTTTAAATTTTCTGAATATTTACAGAGCATCTACTATCAAGGCACCAAGCTTAACGCTGCGGATACAATGTTAAAAACACAGACATGGGGCTTCCCTGGTGGCAGTGGTTGAGAGTCCGCCTGCCGATGCAGGGGACACGGGTTTGTGCCCCGGTCCGGGAGGATCCCACAGGCCGCGGAGCGGCTGGGCCCGTGAGCCATGGCCGCTGAGCCTGCGCGTCCGGAGCCTGTGCTCCGCAACGGGAGAGGCCACAGCAGTGAGAGGCCCGCGTACCGCAAAAAAAAAGAACACAAAACATAGACATGGCTCTGCCCTCACAGAGCTTCCATTCTATTATGTGAGACAGACACTCAAGTAATTACATTGTATATTTCATCCCAGCAGTTATGACAATAATCAGTCCTAAATAATAAGAGAAAATAGTGAAATATTATGCAGACATTTTAAATGATGTCTAAGAGGTTTTATAATAGAAAATATTACAAGAATAGTATTTAATAAAAGTAAGCAACAACTTTATAAAGTATATGATTTCATAAATGTTTTTTTAAAAAGTATAGAAGGAAGATTCGATGGCTGTAAAATCCATCTGTAAGAATAGGTGACTGAGAATGGCTAAGAAGAATGATAAAAGGAACTTCTACTCCCAAAAAGGGAAACACACTTCCAAGCTACAATTAGTTCAGCTAGAAATGGGGCAACAATCAGGTGTACAGGACAA
The DNA here is from genome assembly GCF_002837175.3 of Physeter macrocephalus. Classification (NCBI taxonomy): domain Eukaryota; kingdom Metazoa; phylum Chordata; class Mammalia; order Artiodactyla; family Physeteridae; genus Physeter; species Physeter macrocephalus. The sequence continues at coordinate 30,019,855 of NC_041215.1, forward strand.
ACATCTACACAAGTGTCTGTTTCTGGACCAAGAGTTTAGAATATGGCTTTTTAAATGTTTCGAAAGTGGCATTTAAACCAGTGAGAATAAGAGGTAAACTAGGCATTAACTAGTAGGTCAACTATTTAGAAAAATAAGTAAACTCAGACTTTTACATCACATCACAAACTCCAAGTGTAACGTATGAAAGTATAAATCCCACTGGTAAAGCTGGGAGAAAAAAAGAAATACATATGTTTTATATAGTAATAATCCAAAATCATCATTAAATGACTAATTATTGTTTCCAAAAGAATTCCAAGCACATTGCAATGTTAAAATTTAGAAACCATTACATGAACTTTAGGAAAACACTAAGCTGATTTTGGGGCAGGCAGGCATTCTAAACATAAAAGAAAAATCATTTTAGAAAGCTGAAAGACTTGACAATAGATGTTGAAAGTCAATTTCTATCCAGGACATACATCTCACACCATAAATATAGTTATCACAAAATAAATATGGTTAAATGGCCAGGGAAAAAATTGTTTCCAATATATGGCAGTTAAAAGGTTAATATTCTTCAAATAGGGTATGCTCTTACAATCCATGAGATGGAACCATCCCAATAAGAAATGTGCAAAGAACATGAATTTAACTGATGGAGAAATTTAAAAGACCAATAAATATATTTCAAATATTCAACCACATTAGCAATGAGGTTACATTTAAATGCTAGTTTAAGATTAAGCCCCGTGGGGACTTCCCTGGTGGCGCAGTGGTTAAGAATCCGCCCGCCAATGCAGGGGAAAACGGGTTCGAGCCCTGGTCTGGGAAGATCCCAGATGCTGCAGAGCAACTAAGCCCGCGAGCCACAACTACTGAGGCCCGCGCACTTAGAGCCCGTGCTCCGCAACAAGAGAAGCCACCGCAATGAGAAGCCTGCGCGCCGCAACGAAGAGTAGCCCCCGCTCGCCGCAGCTAGAGAAAGCCCGCGCGCAGCAGCGAAGACCCACCGTAGCCAAAAATAAACAAAATCAATCAATTTATTTTAAAAAATTAATCAGGAACATATAACTTAAAAAAAGACCTAAAGCAAACACACTAAATTAACACAGGGGCAACTTTTTTTGCCTCTTTTATCTTCTCTCTATTAGCAAAGTTTGACTCTTTTAAAAAGACCTAGTGTGTAGACTGCTAAACACTGTTGAAAGTTGACTGAAAGAAAGGAGGGATGGGGTGGAGGGAAGGTAGGTGGGGCAGTCAAAGGCCTTAGAGATGGGGGATGGGGGAGGGGGGAGGCGGGCGCGCCGGGCCAGCAGCTGGGCCAGCAGGGCCTCTGACCCCAGGATGGGCCAGGAACAAGAACCACCCCTGACCTCAGCTCTCTGTAAACCTCACCCAGTTTCTTCATGCTGCACTTAGGCAAGAGAGCAGAGGCCCAGAGGGGAAAACCACTGCTCCAAGATATACAGGTTGGTAGCGTTTGACCTGCCGTGCAAGAGAAAGGAAAATGGCCAAAGCCATTCCGCAAACAAGCACAGACACACAGAGGCATTCTTCCACACGGCCAGCTCACCTGCCTCAGCCGATGGAACACAGATCTCAGGGCCTGAGCCAGGCACCCGAGAGCCGACTGAGCTTGGCTTGGCGACCAGCTGAGGCCCCAGAGCCACCCACAGGCATAAGCATGTCCTTGCCCTGGCCATGTCCAGAGGCCGACGCCGAGCCACCTGCTGATGCTGAGCTGGTCCCTGGCCCAGAAGCTGGCCAGTTGGGCTGTCAGAGGTAAGCCTGATGGTCAGGATGGACTTCCACCCCCGGCTGGCTCCCCACATCGGGAAGCCAGAGCTCTGCAGAAAGGAGGCCGCCCGTGGAAGATAAACCGCAACCACATGCCATCCTCTGCCCTTCCAGAAAGTACTGCGTCCCCCCTGCCCCTCGGCTCTGCTCACTTTAAACACAGGGGCAACTAATCCGCTGGATGCCAGGGCGTCTGAGGTGACCCAGAGGGGAAGGGCAATAAACACAGGCACACAGCCTATAGAAACCACAGAAACACCATCGGTTAGGCCACTGGTCCACGGGTCCTGATAAAGGACATCAGAAACGGAACAGGCACTTCACACGCCTTCATCCTCTCAAACCTCACAAAACGACACTTCTCATTTCACACGTGAACACACTGAGGCTCAGAGGAAAAGTCACAGAGCTGGGAAGCACTGGGGCTGGAAAGCAAAGTCAAAAGCCCGTGCCATTTCTCCCAGGACACGCTTGTCCCCATCGCCACAAAGGGCTCCTGCCTGGCACGTGTGGAATCCGGCCCCTGGGCTGCATTAGGATGGGCCTTCCCATCACTGCCGGGTGCAGCTCCAGAAAGGGCAGCTGACCTTGTATACCAAAGGTGCTCAATCTATGTCCGGGAAAGGACACCAGGTGTGGCCCCAGCAGGTAGTAATTATAAGTATGGTTGCCAATCACTGAGCATCATCTGCTCCCTGGAGGGCCCAAACGAGGAATGTGAACCTTCACTCATTTGGCCTGAGAGAAACATAGCTGATGTGTCCATTTCTCAGATGAAAACGCTGAGGCTCAGGAGGTCTCACAGCTAGGACACCAGAGCTCCTTTCCCGAACCCCAACTTTCCCACCCTGACAGGGTAACAGGCCCAAATGGGTCACTCAGGTCAACTCCCCACTCCTGGGCGGTCTCCCCAGCGCCCAGGCTCCACCCTGGCCCGGTGCTCCAGCACTACCTTGGTTGAGGTAGGTCAAAGTCTCTTCGTGCAGCTTCACAGCTGGGGACGTGGCGGCACACAGCACATACTGCAGGGGTGGCAGGCGGGCCTCGTTCTCGGGGGACAGCTGGGGCTCCTCCTGCTTGAAGATAGGTAGAGCGAGGACGTCGCTGCAACACAGGAGGGAGGGGTCAGGAGCAGGGTCCCCGGAGCCCATTCGCAAAGACAGGGCCAAGCGGCCAACCTCGGTGTCAAGGGCAACGCAGCCCAGCAGCCCAGCACGGTGCAGCAAGCAGGTTCAGCCTCCCACACCGCATGTCACAGACACTCTACGATGCTTTCCAAGGAGGGAGACCAATCCTGGATGATTCTACTTTCACGCCAAGACCTTTGAGAGATTTATTCAGATGCCGCCTGGTTGCCATCCACAAGAGTCTGGCTTTTAGAATAAGAACCCGAAAAAAATGTTTAAACTTTTTAAATAAACTGTTCCAGTTATTGGCCACTTCTCAGACCAAGACAACTTCCTGTCCTCCGGACTCTGTAAACCATGCAAACGGAGAAACTGCTTCACCCACCCAAACTGAGACAATCCTCCACCCTTCTAAAAAAAAGGACAGCTGGCCCATAAGCCCTACTTTAAGGGTCATACTAATATCTCCTAAACGCAAAACAAGAGGGACCTTGGTTTCTGTTCAGTTTTCTTATCCAAATGGAAAATACTGAGATGCTCAAAGATTCTTTTTCTCCACCTCTAAACAAAAATCCCCATCAGATCCAAAAAATCAGCCTCACATCAGCCTAGGACTGGAGAACTTGTTTCTAGATGTATTTCTTAAGTGCCTTGCCAAGGAAAAAAGCAATCCTTGAGAACATGAATGACCTGCAAGCGGGAGAGACTTGGTTAAGCTCTCTGGATTATGAACAGATTATGGCACGGACACCCATGCCAAAAAAGTGCCCGTGCCCTTAATAATCCTCTACCCTCTGAGCATCCTGGGTTCTGAATCAGATTCACTGACCCCACTTCACCATATAAAAGCAGAGTCACTGGTATAATCTGCTCCTTATACAGCACCATAAACGAGTATCTCTAAAACACAGACCCGGCGCACACCCCAACACGTCGGACCAACTCTCAGAAGGAAAAGTCTGGCTTGGGGCTCACGTGGAAAACCTCCCCTGTGGCGGGCCACCCCTGCCACCATCCATGGCCCTGGCTCTCCCACCCCACACCTTCCTTTGCCCAGACCAGGGCACACTCCCAGCCCAAGAGGTTATCTAGGAACAGGGGAGAAGCAGGCAGGCCTGCTTCCCGGGCGATTGCATAATTCTGTGTTTGCCTAGACCACGTTAAGTTAATAATCCATGGGCTGGTGCCTTTAAATTTAAAAAAAGGGAGGGATGCAGGGGAGGAGGGTGGGTAAGAGCCGTCACTCAACAGTAACTTGTTTCAAGCCTGGCATCCTTATTTGCTGAGGAAGAAAGTCACCAGGACGTGAAACAGAAAGAGGGAAGAAGGGAGTACGGGCCACCACCTGGGAAGGTGAGACAACTGGCAGAGGTGCTGCTCAGAGAGGAGAGGACCAAAAATAAAATATGCACAAACTAAACAAAAGGACAAGACCTTCGCTCTAGAGCCGGGGGACCTGAGGCATAGTCACTGACCCTCACCTTGGCGTTCAACCTCTCCAAGGGTGAACACCCTAGCTTCCAAGAAGTGAAATTAAAATAGAGTGTGGGGACTTCCCTGGCTGTCCAGTGGTTAGGACTCTGCGCTTCCACTGCAGGGGGCGCGGGTTCAATCCCTGGTCGGGGAACTAAGTAAGATTCCCCGCATGCTGCTAGGCGCGGCCAAAAAAAAAGAGTGTGGACCAACATGCTCCCCAAACGACCCCAGAAGCCCATATGGCTTTATGGCACCTTTCACCCCAACTCCCACCCCACCTCACCCCGCTGAATGCAATACCAAACTCCTAAAAGGTATCTGCGGTACTCCCCAAAATCCCATCTCCGGAGCAGGGGCACCTCCCGCCCAGGAGGAGGATTATTCCCTAAAAGGATGACATCTTCGGTATCCAGGAAGTTTTAAATACACTCACTTCTCCACTCAGGGTCACCTCCAAACTTATTTCTAAGCTATGGCAACATACCGAATGGCCACAAACTATAAAGTTCAGGCAAAATCACACCTAAAACTGCATGGTGCGGTACAATAAATGTATCCCATCGTAGCATTTCAAGTAAGCGAACAGACACAGTCTTCTGCCAGGGATTAACATCTGCCCAGTAGGGGACTTGCCCGGCGGTCCAGTGGTTAGGACTCCGCGCTTCCACTGCAGGGGGCCTGGGGAAGTAAGATCCCCGCAAGCCGCAAGGCATGGCCAAAAAAAAAAAAAAAAAAAATCTTCCCGGTGGGCGTAACATCCCCCAGAGCAATCTCCCTCTGGTGACATCACCATGGTCTGCAGAGAAGCCATCAGTCCTTAATTAAGACCCTAGACTTTTGCCATCCCCTACCACTCTGGCCCAGGATAAAACACAGCAGACACATCACGTAAACCCAATCACTCCTCTGCCTTCTGAAATGGGGATGCCTTCGGGGACGACTACTGGACAGATATCTATCAAAAGCCAGGATTTCCAAATCACCTGTACTGCTAAATCTGACTTGGAACTTCTAGGGACCAAAAATAAAAATAAAATAAAGCATGCAGGACGGGCTCTCACTGTGGGGGCGGTCTGTACCAGCGACTTCCCACCTAGGTCCCACAATTCACTTTCTCTGAGCTCACACCAAATGCCCTTTGGGTTAAATTAGGCACATTTCATAAACTGTGACTAGGATGGAAATAAAGACAGGCTACAGCTGGTTCAGGCGAGTTCAGAAAGTGAAATGACCGCCCATTAGTACCCGGCCAGCTGCACAACAGGGAAAAACAATCCTCCAGGAACTGAAGCTAACGGAGGTGCCACTTCCTTCAAGGGGACAGGGGAGAAAACTTTGCGAGACAGGCAGGACTTACTTTTCCCTTTGAAGAGCACTAGTCAAATCCCTGCAGAAGAAGAAAGATTTCCATCAAGGGCAATCAACGTGCGGGCCTCGGGCCTACACACGCAAGACCACCTGGTGGGAGGGGGCACACCCTGTCCCTCCCAAGCCCCCGCCCGCCCCCGCCGGCCCGCGAGGCCCAGCGCAGGGCCGCGCTACGCCGCTCACTCGCCCCTCGGCCGGAGCAAGGACACCGGAGAGGACGCGAGGCTCGGAGAGGGACCGGGCGGAGAGGGGCAAAGAGCAGGGAACTAGGCTCCCCGGGACAGGCTCCAGACCGACGGCAGGAAGTTTCCTCTTCTCCGACGCGAGCGGGGAGAGGAGAGACAGGCAGGCGGACGGCCCCGGAGAGGCTGCGGCCAGAGATGCGCGCTCTGCGCCCGCCGGGGTCGTCGGGGAAGCAGCCCCCGCGGGCACCAGGCTCCGCAAACCCGCCTCCCGGGGGGGGTCCCCAACTCTGAGCGTCGGGTCCCGCTGGGGTCGGTCCGTCGGTCCCAGGCGGGACTCTGGGCGGGTCTCCCTCAGTTCCCCCAAGGGCAGACAGCGGGGAGGCGGGGGCGCAGCGGGGGCGCTCGGGAGCCCCGGCCCGGCCGCCCGCTCCCGGCCCGCGCACCCCGGCCCAAGCCCCTTACCGCAGGTAGCTGCCGGAGTTGTGCTGGTTGTAGTGCTCGGGCTGCGTGTGCCAGAACAGCATGGCTGGGGCTCCGAGCCCGGCCCGACCCAGGCGCGCGGCGGACGGGACGCGGGGCGCGCCGACCTCTCTCGGTCACCGGCCAGCAGCGCTCCCAACCGCTGGGTCCACCCGCCCCCGCGCATTTATGGACTGCCCGGGGGGCGGGGCCTCGGCCGGACCCGCCCCCAGGCCGCGCGGCCGGGAGATGGCTCCAGCGGCCGCCTCACCTGGTGACCCGCACGGGCGCGTCCTCCCCGGGAGCGAGCGCGCCTCCAGGGCGGCGACCGCGAGCGGGCGGCGCGGCCGCGGGCGGGGGCTGAGGCCCGGGCTCCATCCCGGCCCCCGGGGGCGGGGCCCAGGTAACCATCTCCGCAGCCCCGGTCTCACCGACGCGCCTCCGACGCGCCTCCTCCGCGCGCCCGCTCGCGCCGGCCCCAGGGCGGGTGCCCAGGGCGGGTGCCCAGGGCGGGTCCCCAGAGCGGTACCGCGGGTTGGGGAGAGGCCGCTGTGAGCTTGGATGTCAGGGACCCCGACCTTGCTCTGCCTGTCCCCTTACCTTGCTCTTGCTTTTTCATAGCACTGTGACACTCTCAGGAATCGTATTTTGTTTTGTTTTTTAATGTATGCTTGTGTATGGATTGTCTGTCTCCAAGAGGGCAAGGCTTGGACTCTCTAATTCACTGTTTTATCCCCACCGCCTAGAAAAGTGCTTGGGACATAGTGAGTGCTCAATAAATATTAGCTGAATAAATATTTTAAAAAAGAAATGCATCAAGTGAGTAATCAGAGAAGGCTTCCTAGAGGACGTGACCTTGAGCCGAGGCCTTATAGATTCAGAGGAAATGCCTCTGTGAATATCCGGAGGGAGAGTGGTTCCAGGCAGGGCAATAGTAACCGGCAAGGCCCTGCGGCTGACCTACTTTAGCATGGCCTGGGGCTGGGTGACCCAGGGGAGAGCTTAGGAGGTGAGGTGGGCATGGTGAGTGGGGCCGATCAAAGAGGGCCTGGCAGGCCCTGGCAAAGAAGCAGCTGGGGTTTTATTCTAAGTGTGTTTTCAGCAGAGGAGTTGCATATATGATCCGCCTTTTGGAAGGATCAGTCTGGAAGGAGTGTGGGCAGTGGGTCATGGGGGTGGGGCAGTTAGGAGGGAGTGGAGGTCAAAGAGCCATGACCCACACATGGGGGACATTCGCACCCCACCCCGTCCCCACGTTGGTCCACCGCCTGGTGCAGAAGAGCTGCGCGTTCTATCCCAGACTGGTATTCAGAGCAAATGACGTCCCCCAGAGACCGGGGCCCAGAACTCCCGGCTCCCCCAAGCATGGGGGTGAGTCAAATCCTCCCTCACTCTGCTCTCTAGGTGCCCCCCCCAACTCCAGCCACTGGTCACAACTGGCAAGCCACTTCCTCTGGGCAGCTCTGAGGGCCCCCCACCTCCCCACTGCTCTCCTGACACTCAGATCCCCCTTCACGGATGGATTTGTTGCACCAGCCACAGGCAGGACTACAAGCAGACAGCCCGCAGCCTTCCGCCCCAGGGGCTCTGTTGCGGGGAGCCTCCTTGCCCAAGGTAACCCCCTGTTGGGGTGACCCCAATGACTCCCCACACAAAATATCAAAGTCTAGCCATCTCTGCTGATGGGCTATTGTAGACTTAGGATCCCCCTTGGGGCCGGTCAGAGCTGTCACGGGACCTTCTTCATACACTCCTGTTTCCTTCCCATGCCTTGCATGGGTGTTAATTTCAAGGGAAACTCCAAAGAAACATCCTGAACACTCAGCTTCGTCTGAGGGTCCATGACAAGTCCGGTGTTCATGTGGGAGGCGCTCTGAGGTGGTGCCCTTTTCTGGATTCCCTCACTGGGCAGATACCCCCAGAGCACCTGCCGTGTGCCAGGCGTGGCCCTGGGTGCGAGGTGCAAGCTTGCATTCTGACTGGAGAGGCCGGTGGGTGAGCAGCAATGACAGTGCAGTGTGATCAAGGATGTAGAGGCTGCCCTGTGAACGCAAGGGAGGACTTTGGAGCTCGGAAAAGTCTCCCAGGTAGTGTGATGTCTCCTGATGGATGGGCGGAAGTTTGGCCAATCTGTGAAGTCAAGGCTGGACGAGGGTCTCCAGCTGAGCACGCAGCCTGTGCAAAAGCTTGGAGAAAGGGCATGGGAAGCATGGGGAGGAGATGACCCTGATTCAAATCGAGCTTCCCCACCTGGCTTTGTCAGGATGTGTGGGCCTGGATTGGGGTAAATGGACCGCATGCGGCCTCTCACGTCAGCATGGTCCTGGGACTTGCTTTGACTGTAGAACACAGGTGTGCCAGTTCCAGTCAGCCCTAGGAAGCCAGGCAGCTTCTGCCTGCACTCTCCTGGAGCTCTGGACCACCGAGGGGAGAGTCTAACCACCCCGCTGGAGAGCAAGGCCCACCAGGCCCCAGCCATTCGGGCCACCAGCAAGGGCCATCTTGGCCGGGCCAGTGGATCTGCTCCAGCAGACACCACATGGAGCAGAAATGAGCCACCCACCGAGCACTGCCCAGAATGCAGCCCTGGGAGCAAACACACAGATGCGGCTTTAAGCCACGAACAGGTGACATGGTTGGTCTCATACCACCCGAGAAATGATTACTGGACCCTTTGAACCTCAGTCTTGCCTTTGGTGAATGGGAGTAATCAGGCTTAGTTTCAAGGTGGTAATGAAACTTGGGGTCAGTGAGCGTAGCCTCTCAGGAATGACCAGCCCTCTGTGTCCCTGTAGGTGACTGCATACCTTCACTCCGTTCCTAGATTTTGACTCTTTTGTTTCTGGTGATGCTGCACAGCTTGAGGGATCTTAGTTCCCTACCCAGGGATTGAACCTGGGCCCTCGGCAGTGAAAGGGCCGAGTCCTAACCACTGGACCACCAGGGAATTCCCAGATTTTGACTCTCCTGAGGGTAGGATTGGCAATGCCCTTGGATACTGCCTCTGAGTCATGCTGTGTGAACAAGGATGCGTACCCCTGCCTGTGACTTGTCATTGTTGCACAATTAGGACCAGCCTGGGCCCCAGGGGCTCCCATTCCTGTCAGGAGAAGACAGACGTGCAGGCAATGGCCTATCGGTCCCTCTTTTCATTTTGTAAATCTCCACAGTTCACTTATGGTGGACTTTTTTTTTTTTTTTTTTTTTGGCTGCATTTGGTCTTCGCTGCTGCACGCAGGCCTTCTCTCCTTGCGGCGAGCAGGGGCTACTCTATGTTGTGGTTCGTGGGCTTCTCGTTGCTTTGGCTGCATTTGGTCTTCATTGCTGCGCGCGGGCTTTCTCTAGTTGTGGCGAGGGGGGGCTGCTCTTCCTTGCGGTGCGCTTCTCATTGCGGTGGCTTCTCTTGTTGCAGAGCACGGGCTCTAGGCGCATGGGCTTCAGTAGTTGTGTCATGCAGGCTCAGCAGTTGTGGCTCACGGGCTTAGTTGCTCCTTGGCATGTGGGAGCTTCCCGGACCTGGGATCGAACCCGTGTCCCCTGCGTTGGCAGGCGGGTTCTTAACCACTGCACCACCAGGGAGGACTATTGACTATTACTCTGTGCCAGGCCTGGCGCCATCCCCTGGAGTTTGCCAATGCTGAGAAGTAGGCTTATCACCCCATCTCACAGATGAGGAAACTGAGGCTCAGGAAGCTGAATGCCACAGCTGGATTTCCAGGCCAGAGCTGAGAGTTCAGGGCCTGTGCTCTTTGGTTACCATCAATGCCTGTCCTGAGGCCTTGCGTTTCTTTCTTCACGTGAGGCTGGGCAAACGTGCTGGGATCAGAGGTGTGTCTGCTCCTAAGGAGCGGCCCGGGGCCCCACAGAGCTCATGGGCAGGGGTGTTCTCCTGGGGCGAGCCTCTCCCGTGGGCCCTATTATGCCCACAGGCTTGGGGACAGTGGGTTGCAAATACAGAGCGGGCAGCATCCTCCAGCTGGAGGCCGGGCCCGCCCCCGCTGCTGTACACTCCGCCCAGGCAGGGGAATGGGATGGGCCCGGTGCTGGCAGGCGGGAGCCCTCCTGCACTCGGTGTCTGGCCTGCGGGGCCCTCTTGACTGTACCTCGGGCCCTGACTCCCGCTGAGGGGCAAAGCCCCAGGCAGGGAACATGCCGGAAGCTCCCATCTGCTGAGCCCTGGCTCTGCACAGGCATTAATTTCACGAATGCACTCTTTCCTCTACAGCCCTGCAAGGTTCGCTGCGATTACCCCAGGAGGCTCCAGACAATGGAACGACCTGCCCAAGGTGAGGGGACTGAGATCCCAGATTTGAACCCAAGCATCCTGACGTTAGACCTCTGGACTCGGCCCGCAGCCTAGGCCAGGGCATGGGTGGGGCACCTGTGCCCAGGGTTTTGGCCCACCTCACCCCACGTGCACCCAACAGCTGGGGGAGGCAGGGGTCTCCAAGGCCCTCAGGAGCTGACAGCCCTCCTGGGGAAGCAGCAATCTTCTGTGAGTCTGTGCCCCCAGCAGGCTCTAGAATCTCCTAGGCAGGGCCCACGTCCTCCTTGGAAATGCGTCCCCTGCACAGGGCGCGGGGTCATCACACAGAGGCTACTTAGGAGCTGCTCTTCTAATGTGAATAACTTGAACTGACATGAAATGCTATGGGAGGGAATTCCCTGGCGGTCCAGGGGTTGGGACTCAGCGCTCGCACGGTTGGGGCCCTGGTTCCGTCCCTGGTCTGGGAACTAAGATCCCACAATGGGAGACGCTTCCAATAGGAAAATCACTAGTACCGTCGATTATGCAATTAACTAATGTTCTAGGAATAACATAGAATTACGCACAACATTCAAAATGTTCAGCCCCCCTGACTTCCGCCCCATCCGGTCATCAGCGTGCCTCCTGGGGGCTCTTCCCGAGCTGTGTGGCCCCCATGAGCACACGTGTGTCCGAAGGAGGCCGCAGGGACCACACTAGGGCTGCCGGGGCTGCCCAGAGATCTTAGAGCTGGAGAATCCTGGCAGACTTCCTTGGGGAAGGAGAGGCTGGTAATCTGAGCTGGGTCCCAAGGGGGGTAAGATTTCTCTAGATGAAAGAAAACAGCAGGAGCTTCTCCAGGCATGAGGAACCGCATGTGCAAAGGTGCCGAGGGAGGAGAAAGTGTGGTTCTCTAGGGGGACAACAAAGTGGGAGCCACGGGGAGTAAGAAGGGGCCAGGTGGCCTCTGACTTCTGGGGAGTGGACTGGCTGTGTTGCGTTGGGCAAGTCACTTAACCTCTCTGTTGCAGAGCTGCTGAGGAGTGCTCTTGGCATCAGCAGCTGTGGGGAGTGGGGGTGAAGGAGGGAAGACGTGGGCAGATGGGCGAGTTAAGCTATGAGACCTCCGTGGATCCTAAAGGGACCCGGGGACTGGAATGGCCCTCCGAGTTGTCTAGAACTGGGACAAGGAAGTCAGGTCTTTGTATACTCACACTGACCAGTAGCATCAGGCACAGGTTGCCCCTGGGGAGGGGAGGGACCTTGGCAAAGTGACTCAGCTGGTGGCCAGTCCCGGAGAGGGACCCAGCCAGTGCTGTGCTCTGAGTGCCTCGGCCTGGGAGGGCACACCTGGGCTGGACGTGACCATGCTCTCCGACCGAGCTCTCCGAGCCGATCCTTCGTTTACGGAATGAAGACGCCGCCTGCGTCTTGGAGCCGTTGGGAGGACTGAGCAAGAGAGCGTTCAGGGTGCTCCCAGCTTCCCTGAACACTGTCAGCTTTTCTGCTGCACATCACCGATCTGCGTGTCCACTCCTTCTCGAATGTTCCAAAGTGTGCAGTGGGTAAAAAACCCCAAGTCCAAGTTAGGATTACATTCTGATGCAAGTAACAGCAACCTCGACATAAAAACAGCTCAGATGAGATAGAGGTTTACTTCTCCCTCAAGTTCTAAAAGTCTAGAGTGCTGACACTGTCCAATACGGTGCCAATGAACCACATGCGGCCAGTGAGCAATTGAAACATGGCTAGTCTCACAAATGAACCTGTCTACGAGACAGAAACAGAATCACGGACATTGAGAACAGACTGGTGGTTGCCAAGGTGGAGGGCACTGGGGGAGGCATGGAGTGGGAGTTTGGGGTTAGCAGATGCACACTATTATATAGAGAATAGATAGACAACAAGGTCCTACTGTAGAGCACAGGGAACTATATTCAATATCCTGGGATAAACCGCAATGGAAAAGAATATTAAAAAAAAAAAAAGAGGGCTTCCCTGGTGGCACAGTGGTTGAGA
>NC_041215.1:30032540-30034125 GCF_002837175.3 Physeter macrocephalus
CCGCTGAGCCTGCGCGTCCGGAGCCTGTGCTCCGCAACGGGAGAGGCCACAGCAGTGAGAGGCCCGCGTACAGCAGAAAAAAAAAAAAGAATGTATAACGGAATCACTTTGCTGTACAGCAGAAATTAACACAACATTGTAAATCAACTAGACTTCAATATAAAAATTGATAAACAACAAAAAAGAAATATGGCTAGTCTTAATCGAGATGTATTAAAAGTGCAAAGGGGCTTCCCTGGTGGCACAGTGGTTAAGCATCCGGCTGCCCATGCAGGGGACACAGGTTTGATCCCAGGTCCGGGAAGATCCCACATGTCTTGGAGCAACTAAGCCTGTGCACCACAACTACTGAGCCCATATGCCACAACTACTGAAGCCTGTGTACTGAGACCCACTGCCCTACAACAAGAGAAGGCACCGCAATGAGAAACCTGTGAGCCCATATGCCACAACTACTGAAGCCTGTGCGCCTGGAGCCTGTGCTCCACAACAAGAGAAGGCACCGCAATGAGAAACCTGTGCATCGCAACAAAGAGTAGCCCCTGCTCGCTGCAACTAGAGAAAGCCCACACGCGGCAACGAAGACCCAACGCAGCTAAAAATAAGTAAATAAATAAATTTTTAAAAAGAAGTGCAAAGTACAGGAATTCCCTGATGGTCCAGTGGTTGGGACTCCGCACTTTCACTGCCAAGGGCCCAGGTTCAATCCCTGGTCAGGGAACTAAGATCCCACAAGCCATGAGGTGCAGCCACAGATAAATAAATAAATAAACAAAAGTGCAAAGTACACAGCAGTTTCAAAGATTTTATATGAAAAAAAGAATGTAATGTAGGCCATCAATAATTTTTATACTGATCACATGATAAATGATAATATTTTGAATATACAGCTGGCCCTCCATATCCGCAGATGCGGAACCCTGGGATAGGGGGTCAGGGGCAGCCGTAAAGGGCTTGAGCCTCCTTGGATTTTGGTATCTGCGGAGCTCCTGGAACCAAGCCCCTGCAGATAGCAAGGGACAACTGTGTTGAGTTAAATACACAATATTATTAAAATTAATTTCACCCATTTATTTTTACTTTTTTAAAATGTGACTACTACTAGAAATTTTAAATTTAAATCTGTAGCTTGCATTATATTCCTATTGGACAGACTGGTCCAGAGCAGTGGCTCTCAACCCAAGATGGCTTTGCCCCCCAGAGGACACATGGCAATCTCTAGAGACATTTCTGGTTGTCCCAACTCAGGGTGTGGGGTGCATCTTGTGGGTAGAGGCCAGGGATGCTGCTAAACACCCTACAGTGCACAGGACGGGCCCCACAGCAAAGAAGTCTCTGGTACAAAATGTCAATAGGGCTCAGGTTGTGAAACTGTCCTAGAGGTAATGAGTGCCTGGAATTCTGCAGTGTCAGGAACCCAGCCTTCTGATACATTGTTTCTTTGCCATGTGTACCTTCCACTTGCAAGGTCACAGCATAGTCCAAAGTGGCTACAGTAATCAAGACAGTATGGTACTGGCACAAAAATAGAAATATAGATCAATGGAACAGGATAGAAAGCCCAGAGATAAACCCACGCACATAT
>NC_041215.1:30034266-30067423 GCF_002837175.3 Physeter macrocephalus
AAGACATACAGATGGCCAAGAGGCACATGAAAAGATGCTCAACATCACTAATCATTAGAGAAATGCAAATCAAAACTACAATGAGGTATCACCTCACGCCGGTCAGAATGACCATTATCAGAAAATCTAGAAACAATAAATGCTGGAAAGGGTGTTGTGAAAAGGGAACCCTCCTACACTGTTGGTGGGATTGTAAATTGATACAACCACTATGGACAACAGTATGGAGGTTCTTTAAAAAACTAAAAATAGAACTACCATATGACTCAGCAATCCCACTAGTGGGCATATACCCTGAGAAAACCATAATTCAAGAAGAGTCATGTACCACAATGCTCATTGCAGCACTATTTACAATAGCCAGGACATGGAAGCGACCTAAATGTCCATCGACAGATGAATGGGTAAAGAAGAGGTGGCACATGTCTACAATGGAATATTAGCCGTAAAAAGAAATGAAATTGAGTTATTTGTAGTGAAGTGGATGGACCTGGAGTCTGTCATACAGAGTGAAGTAAGTTAGAAAGAGAAAAACAAATACTGTATGCTAATGCACATGTATGGAATCTAAAAAAAATAAAAGGTTCTGAAGCACCTAGGGGCAGGGCAGGAATAAAGAGGGAGACACAGAGAATGAACTTGAGGACACGGGGTGGGAGGGCGATGCTGGGGCAAAGTGAGAGTAGCGTCGACATATCTACACTACCAGATGTAAAATAGTTGGCTGGTGGGAAGCAGCCGCATAGCACAGGGAGATCGGCTTGGTGTTTTGCGATGAGCTAAAGGGGTGGGTTAGGGAGGATGGGAGGGAGGCTCAAGAGGGAAGAGATATGGGGACATGTGTGTGCATATGGCTGATTCACTCTGTTGTGCAACATCAACTAACACAGTACTGTGAAGCAATTATACTCCAATAAAGATCTATTAAAAAAATAAAAATATAAAAATAAAATGGCTGCTGGAGCTCCAGCCATTCTGACAGCACTCCCATCAGCCACAAAGAGGCGCAGAATAAGGGCACATCTTCTCTCTCTCTCTCTCTCTCTCCCTTTTTTTTTTTTTTTTTTTTTTGGCTGCACCTTGCAACATGTGGGATCTTACTTCCCTGACCAAGGATTCAACCCGTGCCCCCTGCAGTGGAAGTGAAGAGTCTTAACCACTGGACCGCCAGGGAAGTCCCACATCTTCTCTCTTCACGGAAGATGCACACACCATTTCTTCTTACTTACAATGATTGGAACCTAGTCACCTGGCCTCACCTTGCTGTATGGGAAACTGGGAAATATAGTTCTTAAGGTATGGCACATGCCCAGCTAAAATCAGGAGTTTCTTACCAAGGAAGATGGGAGAATGGATCTGAGGGGGAGACTAGTATCTGCCAGGGGCACCAGGCAAGACATATTATTCCCATTTTACAGAGGAATTAACGGAGGCACGTGGGTGAGGGGACTTGCCAAGACACAGAGTAGAGGGCATTCTCCAGCATGAGCTGAGGTCTCCCGACTTCCCGTGCCTCATCCTCACACCTGCTACCCTGCAAACTTGGCTAAATCGCATTTTTGTCCTTGGAATCCCACCGGCCAATTACCCATATCGTATCTCCATCACCACGGTGCCACTTCCTCTGGCGAGAACTTCACTCGCCTCAAAAACACTCCTTCACGTTCAGGTAGTCTGGAGTTTACTAGCAGCACATCTACCTTCCTGAAACCGGCCACAATGGAAGTGCAGGCTTCCTTTTTTAAGTGCACACACACACCCCCCTCCAGAGTAACTTTTTTTCCTGTCTTGAGATAACAACACCTGTGGGTGTAGGGGATGCTGCAGCGTGCTGTCCAGGCATATCCCCTTCAGGTCCAAACACCTGTCCCACCCTCGCCCAGCCCTGGGACTGCTGGCTGCTGACACTTTACAGCTGGGCACCTCTCTGGAACTTTCCCTCCTCTGTCATGTCCCCTTCACTGGGGCCGCCTACACCCAAGGGCTGGTCGACATGACACATAAAGGTCTGGCTCCCACGCCCCAGCTTGGGACAACGCTGCGAGGCCATCCCAGCGTCAGAGCTGCCGTGGGATTGTCTGAAGCCTTCCTTGCATCTGCCTGGCAGTTCCCCTCTCCCCTCCGCGCACTTCATTTACACACACCCCGACATCCATGCCAACAGCGCTCCCCCAGAAACTTCCTGCACCCGATCGATCTCCATCTCAGAGTCTGCTCGCGGGGGGTCTCTCCTAGGATGGCAGGCGGGAGATGCACAGGGGTGAGGGGAGGGGCGAAGCCCTCGGCTCTACCATTCGCCAGACCTGGGCTCCTCTGAGCCTCACTGCCTTAGTCCCGTCCCTGTCATCTGTTAGCTTATTCATTCATTCATTTAACGAGTATTTTTTTGAGCTCTATTACTGGTCGGGCAACCACACAGATGGTGCCCATCCTCACAGAGCTGCGGCTTTGATACAGGGAGACAAGTGTGCAAGCAAACACACGGTCCCATGGTGGGGTGTGGAATTGTGAGGAAGCAAAGGCACAACGGGCATGGCAGGGCTCCACAGCCTGCCAAGCCCTGGGAAGGAACAGGGTTCTGCAGCCAGGGGTCGGTACCTAGCTCTCCTCTCCCACCTGCAGAACCCGATTCTGCAGGAGCCTGGGGCTGCCAGGGAGCCATGCTTCCCTCCTGGGCCTTGGGTACATTCAGGAGGCGGCTCTGCCCAGGGTGGCCTGAGGAGTCCTGAGAGCTGTCCCCTTGGAGCCAGGCGCACTACCCATGCGTCCAGGACCCCACGTCCACCAGCAATTCCCCCGCTCCTACCCGGCCACCTCCGGTGGTCAGGAGCCGGGAAACAGTCCCTCACTGTCCTGTCCACCAGTGCAGACTTTGCCCTGGTTGCCAGAATCTTTTGACCCTTTCCCCATGCTTGACCGACTATTTCATTGAATCTAAGATGCCACCAATTGTAAGATGTCCCATTATTTTATGGACCGATAAAACACTGGGAATTAAACTCTGACACAATGTTTTCTTACCACTTAGAATCTGCATTTTGTTCTTCTTGAAAGATCTCGTTTTCTTTACTGAGGCATCTAGATCTCATTTTCTTTACTGAGGCATCTGTCTCTCTTGTGCACACATAAAGAAGGAAAACATAAGCACAGGAGATCATTTAACTTATTCCTAGAAGTTCTCTATATTTTCAGGTACAACTCTTCCGGGTCCCCTTTTAGCTCATAGTTGTCTGTTGTAGGTTCTGCATTTGGGGATGGAGCATCATTGATGGTGCAGCATTTATGAGCACTATTTGTTCCAGAATTTTCTTCGAAGCTGCAGATACCTCATCTGCACCCTTTTTGATTTTTGGCTTGTTTTTTTTTTTTTGGCCGCATTATGTGGCATGTGGAACTTCCCCCACCAGGGATCAAACCCACACCCCCTGCAGTGGAAGCGTGGACTCTTATTTTATTTTTTTATTTTTTTTGCGGTACGCGGGCCTCTCACCGCTGTGGCCTCTCCCGTTGCGGAGCACAGGCTCCGGACGCGCAGGCGCAGCGGCCATGGCTCACGGGCCCAGCCGCTCTGCGGCACGTGGGATCCTCCCGGACCGGGGCACGAACCCGTGTCCCCTGCACCGGCAGGCGGACTCTCAACCACTGCGCCACAAGGGAAGCCCGGGAAGCATGGACTCTTAACCAGTGGACCACCAGGAAAATCCTGCACCCTTTTAAAAAAATTTTATTTTGTTGAAGTATAGTTGATTACAATGTTGTGTTAGTTTCTGGTGTACAGCAAAGTGACTCAGTTATACATATATACATTCTTTTTCATATTCTTTTCCATTATGGTTAATCACAGGATATTGAATATAGTTCCCTGTGCTCTACAGTAAGACCTTGTTTTTTATCCTTTCTCTATATAATAGTTTGCATCTGCTCATCCCAAACTCCCAGTCCAACCCTCCCCCACTCCCTCTCCCTCTTGGCACCCACAAGTCTGTTCTCTATGTCTATGAGTTTCTCTCTGTTTCGTAGATAAGTTCATTTGTATCATTTTTTTAGATTCCACATATAAGTGATATCATATGATATCTGTCTTTCTCTGTCTGACATATTTCTCTTAATATGATAATCTCTAGGTCCATCCATGTTGCTGCAAATGGCATTATTTCATTCTATTTTATGGCTGAGTAGTATTCCACTGCATATAGGTACCACATCTTCTTCTTTATCCATTCATCTGTTGATGGACATTTAGGTTGTTTCCATGTCTTGGCTATTGTGGATAGTGCTGCAATGAACACTGGGGTGCATGTATCTTTTTTAATTAGAGTTTTGTCCGGATATATGCCCAGAAGTGGGATTGCAGGATCACATGGCCTCATCTGCACCCTTTCGATGGAGGTGTTTCACAACCTTATAAAGAAGTTTCATGTATGTACGGGCAATGCCAACTCCATCACAAAACTGCCAAATGGCCAAGAGCCATCACCAATGGTCAGAAGCATCCTGATTTGAGAGACATGAAAATGTGGAGGAAAAAAAAAATCATGTCTTAGAATCAGTGAAATATGCTGGTTTATCACAATTGTGAATCCCACCTTCTTAAGGTCAAATTTTTAAACTACATTTCCCAGCCTCCCTTGCAGATCTGTGACCTAGTTTCTACCAATAAGATGCACTCATCAAAGGCTCTGATTTGGAAGTGACAAGAAGAAGCAGGCTGTGCAGAGGTCATCCGTTTTGCTGGCATGGGTGACAGCAGAAAAAGTGTTTCTGAGGCTAATCAGACCAATTAAGCAGGACCGTTTCTGGGAGCATTGCTTAGACTTGCTTCTTCAGCCCTTCTAACAATTCTGCAGGAACGAAATTCCTTTCTGCCCCCGGCTAGGTAGAATTGCCCATCTAAGATCTCTTCTTTCCTTCTTCTTTGTTAAAACAAACAAGCAAACAACAAAACCTCTGATCTTGCTGGGGCTTAGCAATTTGTGGCCAATTGAAAACCTACATTTCCCAGGCTCCCTTGGAGAGCTAACCACATGACTAAATTCTGACCAATGAGATGTGAGTAGAAGGTGGTGGGTGGACCTTTGGGGGAAGTTCCTTAAAGGTGAGCTGACTTCGGTGTATCCCACAAAGTAATGATTCTCGGATGGGATGGTGTGGGTCAGTTAAAACTTCATCTTTTTATTGTTCATTGTAACCATAGGTCACATATTCAAGGGAAGTATCTTCAAAAACAAAATCACACCCTGAAATGCATATTTGCAATTATGATAAAGCAAGAAAGATATAAAACCTTAGTTCTCTCCACTGTCTGTTCATAACCCCCTGCCCATGGAGAATGCTTTTGGCTCTGCACACACGTTTATAGTGTCTGGTGTCTGGACCCCAGTCAGCTACAGAAGAAATTGCTGGGTACAAATTGGCAAAGTGCTTCTGTACATAATGTTAATGTAGGAAATATTTGACAGGCTAGACTCTGAGTTTATTGCCTTGCCTTTTTTGCAGGTAAATTTTGAATTCCCTGACCACTGATTTGGGTTTTATTTTGTATTTACAAGATGTGTCATTGAATAGAAATGAATGTCACTAACTAGGGGAGGTGATGGATGTGTTAATTAGCTTGATCTTGGTAATCATTCCACAGTGTATATGCATACCAAATCATCACATTGTACATGTTAAATATATTCAATAATATGTGTCAGTTATTCCTCAATAATTTCAAAGTTAGAGGAACAAAATTAATGTCCGCCTTATGGAAAACTTATATTTGTAACTCAGTAAATACTGTTTTTCCATCTAGTTTGCCCTACATCCCTTTTCATATTCTCAGAAGTTGATTTTGTTTCCTGGTGGTCCTATCTCTTACTGTTTTAAATGGGAATAAGTCCTGCTGATGAAGCTTTAAATTATTATTATAAGTTTCTTTGCAGATTAAGTGTTCCTTGTTTAACATTTGTTTCAATGTGCCATTACCTACTCCACACAGTAGCATTCTTCAACATTATATTCTGTTGAACCTAGTAGAGAAATCTGAGTATCATCTTTCCCACCTAAATAAGTACCTAAATGCTTATGTAAATATAGTTTATGGCAAAGTAAACTGGAAGGGAGAGCTGAATCAGTTGATCAATAATATCCTTTTGCCCTTGCCTTTTCGTGCTCCCTGCTGCCTTGAAGGCAGCTGTGAAGGCTGGAGCTCAGGCAGCCATCGTGTGAAGGCTAAATGCCCATTCTAACATTGTCTGAGCAGAAAGACAAAAGCAATTCGAATCCCTGAAGATATCATAAAGACACAATTTCAGCCCTGAATTGCCCATCAGATCTTTTTTTATTTTAATATTTATTTTTAATGTATTTGTTTGTTTATTTATTTATTTATTTTTATTTGGTTGCACCAGGTCTTAGTTGCAGCATGCATGTGGGATCTAGTTCTCTGACCAGAGATCGAACTCGGGCCCCCTGCATTGGAAGCACAGACTCTTAACCACTGCACTACCAGGGAAGTCCTGCCCATCAGATCTTAAATGACATTAATTGATCCTAATTTGGTACTGGGGGGTGCAAGTTACAGAATCTAAAGTTTTAAAATTGGGTGAATGGAGAGGGTTGGATTTGAGGCTATAAAGGTAAAGATGTGACAGGCTGGAAAGTTGTTACCTTTAGTCATATAGTAGTGAAACATTTGGTCAAATTGTTGCCTGTGGTCCTTTGGAAGCTGGATTCTGTGCCACCCAAGTCTGTAGGTTAGCGCAGATGGTGGAAAGGGCGCAGAACATTGGCATGTATTGACTCAGCTCATTCTGGCTGCTCTGAGCCAAGTTCTACAAGAAAAAGAAAACCGAGATGAGAGTCAACTGGTTGGAGAAGGAAGGAAATACCACTCTGCCTACAGCCTGAATTCTAAATTCGTTGAGGGTCCTGGTTTGGAGCCTTGCAGAGTTGAATTTCGCTGCTCCACAACCCCCCCCTCCAACCCGCCCCATATCCCCCATGCTGTGCAATGAATGTGAAGAAACAGTCTTAGCTGGGGACAAAAAAATGGTCTCGCATCCTCTTCAGTCTCACTCTAGTGAGAGTTTTTTGTCAGATGAAGGGGGCAAACCCACCAGGAAGATTGGATTAAGGGTGTGATTAAGGGTGTTGCCTTCCCACCTGAACCTATTGTTTCAAATGACCTCAAGGCGGGGCAGAGGGGGATGGGTCAAGGGGGATGGGCAAAGAGGGTGGGCCAAAGGAAAAGAGGATAGAGATCTACAGTTACAGAGCTCAATATTTTCAGACTAAAAAGTCATCGCAGTATATATAATTGTCATGGATTAGTGTCCAGGATACATTAAGAAGTCCCATAAGTTAGTGAGAACAAGACAACACATTCAGTTGAATAAGGGGCAAAATAATTGAAGAGGAATTGCCCAGAAGAGAAAACACAAATGGCCCATAAGCATATAAAACACTGTTCAACCTAATTAGTAGTCAGGGAAATACAAATTTAGGCCACGAGATAAAATTTCACAGCCTGACAAAAATTTTAAGGTCTGAAATACCAAGTGTCGGACACTTGTGCAACAGTGCTGAGGATGGTATAAATTGGCAAACCACTGTAGAAAATGTTAAATATGCACATTCCAAGCCCTAGCAATTCTACCCCTAAGTATATTCCCTGGAGAAATTCTTGAACTTATGCACAGGGGTCAGAGCAGAAGTGTTCATAAAAAATAGAAGCAGTAGCCATCTTCAACTGTAGAATAGATTAACAATTTTGGTATGAACAAATTCAACACGGAAATACATACAGCAGTGAAAATGAAATAAAAACAGTCACATGCATCAACATGGTTAAATCTCAGAAACATAATCTTGAAAGGAAAAACTCAAGTTGCAAAAGAATTTTTTCTATTTATAAAATGTGTAAAAACAGGCAAACTAAACAATACATTGTAAAGGGATACATAACTATGTAGAAAAATATGGATTTTAAGTGCCAATGGGGGGAAATGGGGAGTTGTTTTAGTTTTTAAACGCCCATATATGTATATGCACTCTTTTATTTATGATACACATATAAAAACAAAACAAAAAGTTCACAATAAAAACAAAACAAAAAGCTGTGGGGAGGCGAGTTATTGGGCTATGATTACTCACACATAGATCTGACCAGGAGAAATAGCTCTAACATAACAGTCAGAGACTCCAAAATCCCACTTTCAATAATGAATAGAGCAACCAGACAGCAGATAAATAAGGAAATAAAGGACTTGAATATCACTTTAGACTAATTGTACCTAATAGGCTTATACAGAACATACACCCAACAACAGCACAGTACACAGTTTTCTCAAGTGCACACAGAATATTCTCCAGGATGGACAATATGTTAGGTCACAAAACAAGTCTTAAATTTAAAAAGTTGAAATCATACAAAGCATTGTTTCTGATCACAACGGAATGAAACTAGAAAGCAGCAGCAGAAGGAAAATCAGAAAATTCACAAATGTGTGAAATTAAACAACACACTCTTTAACAACAAATAGGTGAAGAAAAAAATCAAAATGAAAATTAGAAAATATCTTGAGACAAATAAAAATGAAAACACAACATGCCAGAACTTATAGGATGCAACAAAGCAGTGCTAAGAGAGAATCTATGGCTGTACGTGCTTACATTTAAAAAAAGAAAGATCTCAGATCAACAACCTAACTTTATACTTAAGGAACCAGAAAAGGAAGAACCTAAAGCTGGCAGAAGGAGGGAAATACTAAAGATTAGAGGTAAAATAGAGAATAGGAAAACAATAGAGAAAATTAATGAAACCAAGAGTTTCATTCTTCAAAAAGATCAACAAAATTGACAAACATTTAGCTAGACTGACAAGAAAAAAGGAGAAAAGGGTCAAATAACTAAAATCAGAAATGAAAGATGAGACATTCTACCAATTTTACAGAAATAAAAAGGTTTACAACAGAGTACTATGAACAATCGTATACCCCCCCAATTGAATGACCTAGATAAAATGGACAAATTCCTAGAAATACACAACCTAACAAGACTGAATTATGAAGAAAATAGAAAATATGAACAGACCTATAACTTGTAAGGAGATTGAATCAATAATAAAACACTTCCCAACAAAGAAAAGCCTAGGACCAGATGACTTCATGGTGAATACCACCCAAACACTTAGAAAAGAACTAACATCAATCCTTCTCATACTCTTCCAAAAAACTAAAGAGGAAGGAACAATTCCTAACTCATTCTATGAGGCCAGCATTACCATGATACCAAAGTCAGGCAAAGACATTATACAAACAAACAGACCAATATCCCTTATGAATACTGATGCAAAAATCCTCAACAAAATACTGGCAAACCAAACTCAACAGCTTATTAAAGGGATTATTCACCATGGCCAAGTGAGATTTATTCCTGGAATGCAAGGATAGTTCAACATATGAAAATCGGTCACTATTGTACACCCCATTCACAGAATGAAGGACAAAAACTGCACACATTTATCTCAATTGACACAGAATTGCATTTGACAAAATTCAACATCCTTTCATGATCAAAACACTCAACAAACTAGAAATAGAAGGAAACTACCTCAACATATGGAAAACTCACAGCAACTTCATACTCAATGCTGAAAGATTGAAAACTTTTTCCCTAAGATCTGGAACAAGTGAAGGATGACTGCTTTCATCACTTCTGCTCCACACAGTACTGGAAGTCCTAGCCACAGCAGTTAGGCAACAGAAAGAAGCAAAAGGCATCTAAATTAGAGGGGAATAAGTAAAAGTGCCTCTGTTCACAGATGACATGACCTAATATGTAGAAAATCCTAAAGATTCTACAAAAGAACTGCTAGAACTAACAAACAAATTCAGCGAAGATATAGAAGCAACATGCAAAAATCAGTTTGCTTCTCAAGTAACTTTGTTCTGAGGATTTTGTAGGCTAGAAACTTTTTTTGGAGATTTAAAATAACTTAAGGATATAGTAAAACACTGCAAGGAAAAAGATATTTTTAAAAATTAAAGATGAGTTGGTAGAAAATCCATGCAAGAAAGGAAATATAAAGTATACTAAATTCACTCTGCAGAAAGTATATGTATATAACATTTAATACATAGCCAAGAAATATGAGTTTAAAATGAAAATAAAACCAATAAACAGTTTCCTATCTCACCTACCAACATTTTCTAGACTTTTCCTGAAGTGATTCAAAATGGAATGACTTTTAACTAATAAACCTGTTTTGTTACTGTTATTTTTTTATTGCTCTAACGCAGACTTGGAAAACTGACTGGCAATCATGTACATGAGTAGGATTTGACTGGCAAATGTTGCTGTAGGTAACACTGTAAAGAGCTAACTATTGTGCTGTCTTTCCCCCAAAATACCAAAAGAAAGGAGAGCTAAAGTCTGGGACAACGAAACTCTATACATTTCTCCTGGTAATTCATTCATTTTGGGGGGAGAAAAATCTCAGTTGTGCATTTTGGTTTTGTTTGTTTAGTTGGTTTGGAGAAGTGTCAAGTTATATGTGATTTTAAAAATTGTGTGCGTGTGTGTGTGTGTGTGTACTGTTTTTATTGTGTTGGTGTATGTGTGTTTCCTGAACTTAAGAAACTTACTTTTTTTCTGCACACAGAGATGAAGAAAGTTGAAGATGGGAAAACTTTCTCTGTAGACCAGTTTTCAAGTATTACTCTCATTTTCATCCAATTTCTCATTGCTACCATTACCAGAAATTCATACCATTACTGCCAAAACCTCTCTTTGGGGTGTTTTAGGTAAATCAGTTCCAAAGAGTCTTGTAGTTTCTATGAAGGGCATATTCTGAGCAAGATTTCTTACACTTCCTTTCTTTCATGAACACCATCCCGTCTTATTTCTTCCTTCCTAGAATTTCTTGGTACCTTTCATCTACTGCTAACCACTTTCTTTCCTACTTTTCTCAACTGTACTTCACTATTATGTGCCTCCTTGGAATGTGGTACTTTTTAATACCAGGAAGAAGAAAACCTTCTCCTTTATTTTAACTTTTAATCACATTTTTATTTCCATTTTTTGACAGGGATTATTTTGAATAAATAATTTTTAAAGGTAACTTGAATAAACCCATTTAAAATTTTTAGAAAATCAGTTCATTTCCATACACTAACAATGAACAATCCAAAAAGGAAATTAAAAAAAAAAAGTTCCATTTACAATAGCATCAGAAAGAATAAAATACTTAGGAATTAACTTAACCAAGGAGACAAATGAGTTGTATACTGAAAACTACAAAACATTGCTGAAAGAAATTAGAGAAGACACAAATAAGTGGAAAGACATCTCATGTTAATGGATTGTAAGACTTAATGTTGTTAAGTTGTCAATACTACCCAAGTGATCCATAGATTCAATGCAATCCTTATCAAAATCTCAATGTTTTCTTGCAGAAATAGAAAAAAATCCTCCCTAAAATTCACATAGACTCTCAAGGGACTCTGAATAGCCAAAACAACCTTAAAAAAGAACAAAGTTGGAAGAGTCACTCTTCCTAATTTCAAAACTTACTTAACAAAACTAATACTGGCATAAAGATAGACATATGGAACCATGGAATTGAATAGACAGACCACAAATAAATCCTTGTGTATATAGTTAAACAATTTTTGGCAAGGATACCAAGACCATTCAATAAGAAAAAACCCATTTTTTCAACCAATAGTGTTGGGAGAAGTGGATATCCGCATGCAAAAGAATAAACTCAAATTCTTACCTTACATCACATACAAAAATTAACTCAAAATTTATCAAAGACCTAAATATAAGAATTAAAGCTATAAAACTCTTCTAAGAAAACACAGGAGAAAAGCATCACGCATAGGATTTGGCAATGATTTCTTGAATATGACACGAAAACACAGGCCACAAAAGCAAATATCGACAAATGGGACTACATCAAACTTTAAAACTTCAGCAAGGAAACAAAAACTACTAAAAAAAAAAAACCCAATTGAAAATTCTAAACTAAAAAATGTAACATCTAAAATTAAAAATTTACTGGATTTATTTAACAGCAGTTTGTAAATGTCAGAAGCCTCAGTGAACTTGAAGAGAGATAAGCAGAATGGATCCAATCTGAAGAACAGAGAAGAAAAACTGGAAATAAAATGAACACAATCTTGGGGAACTGTAAACAATATTCAAACCCCTTACACACTTGATTTAGGGTCCTAGAAAGAAAAGAGAAATAATCAACAAGGACCTACTGTATAGCACAGGGAACTATACTCAACATTTTGTAATTACCTATAAGGAAAAGAACCTGAAAAAGAATATATATATAAAACTGAATCACTGTGCTGTACACCTGAAACTAACACATTGTAAATCAACTATAATTCAACTAAAAAAAAAAAAAGAAAAGAGAAATAACATGAGGTAGTAAAAATATTTGAAGAAATAATGGCCAACATTTTCTCAAAGTTGGTGAAGGACACACATTCACAGAGTCCAGAAGGTCAGCAAACCCCACAAAGAATAAATACCAAAATATGGCAACTAGGCATGTAATTGTCAGATGGGTGAAAACCAAAGATAAAGCAAAAACTTTGAAAAAAGCCAGAGAAAAATAATGCATTATATTCAGAAAATCAATGATAAAAACTGTGGCTACCCTCCCATCAGGAAAAATGGGAGCCAAAGACCGTGGAATGACATCTTTAAAATGCTGAAAAAAATTCAGAATGTTTTATTCATTGAAAATATTATTAAACAATGATGGAAAAACAGATTTTCATATAAATGAAAACTAAGACAATTGCTAGCAGATGTGCACTATGAGGTAGCAAAGACCATCTTCAGGCTGATCACATAGAATATTCAGGAAGGAATGAAGAGCAAGAGAAATAAAAAAGGAAATACGTGGGGACTTCCCTGGCAGTCAACTGGTTAAGACGCCGCGCTTCCATTGCAGGGGGCGCATTTTCAATCCCTGGTTGGGGAACTAAGATCCCACAGGCTACGCAGTGCAGCCAAAAAAAAAAAAAAAGGAAAGAAATATGTGGATAAATATAATAGAATATTGTCCCTCTTAATGTATTTTTATTTAATTTATTTTTAATAAATTTATTTATTTATTTATTTATTTATGGCTGCATTGGGTCTTCGTTGCTGGCGTGGGCTTTCTCTAGTTGCGGCAAGTGGGGGCTACTCTTTGTTGTGGTGCATGGGCTTCTCCTTGCGGTGGCTTCTCTTGTTGAGGAGCATGGGCTCTAGGTGCGCTGGCTTCAGTAGTTGTGGCACGTGGGCTCAGTAGTTGTGGCTCGCAGGCTTAGTTGCTCCACGGCATGTGGGATCTTCCCAAACCGGGGCTCAAACCCATGTCCCCTGCATTGGCAGGCAGATTCTTAACCACTGCGCCACCAGGGAAGTCCTTAATGTCTTTAAAATGCATTTGATTGCTTAAAGCAAAAATCATAACATTGTTTATGTGGGGTTTATAGCATAGGTAGATGTAACACACATGACAACTAGAGCATAAAATATGGGCAAAGTACAGGCAGACCTCATTTTACTGCACTTCACTTTATTGTGCTTCTCAGATAATGAGTTTTTTTTACAAACTGAAGGTTTGTGGCGACTCTGCATCAAGCAAGTCTATCAGTGCCATTTTCCCAAAAGTATTTGCTCACTTCTTGTCTCTGTCACATTTTGGTAATTCTCACAATAGTTCAAACTTTTGCATTATTTCTGATATTATATTTGTTACGATGATCTCTGATCAGTGATCTTTGATGTTACTATTGCAAAAAGATTACGCTTCACTGAACGCTCAGATGATGGTTAACAGTTTTTAGTAATAAGATATTTTCATTTTATTTATTTATTTATTTATTTTAAATTTTTTGGCTGAGTTGGGTCTTCGTTGCTGTGCGTGGGCCTTCTCTAGTTGCGGAGTGGGAACTATTCTTCCTTGCAGTGTGTGGGCTTCTCATTGTGGTGGCTCTCTTGTTGTGGAACATGGGCTCTATGCGCACGGGCTTCAGTAGTTGCAGCATGTGGGCTCAGTAGTTGTGGTGCACGGGCTTAGTTGCTCCATGGCATGTCGGATCTTCCCAGACCAGGGATCGAACCCGTGTCCCCTGCATTGGCAGGCGGATTCTTAACCACTGCACCACCAGGGAAATCCTGCATTAAGGTATTTTTAATTTAAGGTGTGTACATTAATGCTGTTGTGCACAATAGACTACAATACAGTGTAAACCTAGTTTTATATGTACTGGGAAACCAAAAAAATTCTGTGACTCACTTTATTGCAATATTCACCTTATTGCAGTGGTTTGGAACAAAACCTGCAATATATTTGGAATATGCCTGTAAATGTATCTATACAGTTTCAAGCTTCCTGCATTTTACATGAAGTGGTATAATATTATTATTTGTTTCTATGTAATTCCATTGTGGTCAGAGGACATACTCTGCATGATTTCAATCCTTTTTTAAAATTTTATTAAGATTTGTTTTAGTGCTCAGCATCCAGTTTATCTTGGTGTAAATACCTTGTTTTCCCTCTAATATCAGGAATTAGACAAGGATGTCCATTCTCACTACTTGTATTAAACATTGTACTAGAGGCACTAGCTAGTGCAATAAGGCAAGTAAAAGAAATAAAAGGCATGCAGATCAGAAAGGAAGAATCAAACCTATCTCTCTTTTCAAATGACATGATTTTTTTACATAGAAAATTCTTACCTAGAACTCTGCAAAACAATGACAAGAATTTAAAAGTTAATTTAGCAAGATCACACAATATAAGTCACTGTGCAAACAGTTGGAAATTTAAATTAAAATACATTCCAAGTATACTATCAAAAGGTGTACAATACCTAGGAGTGAATTTAACCAAAGATGTGCAAGACCTGGATCAGTGGAGAGACATATCAGTGTCATTATGGAAAGACTCAATATTGTTAAAATGTCAGTTCTTAGAGTTGTCTATAGATCCAATGTATTCTCAATCTCATTAGGCTTTTTATTTTCTAGAAATTGACTCTAAAATCTATATGAAAATCCCAAGGACCCAGCATATCTAAAGCAGTCTTGAAAAAGAGGAACAAAATGGGTGGACTTCATACTACCTGACCTTAAGATTCACCATATGCTTTAGTAACCAGGTCATTGAGATACAGGCAGGAGGATCAGATGTCATGGAATCCAGACATAGACCCACATTTACTCAGTCACTTGATTCCCAACAAGCAGTATCCTCTTCTGTAATTATTCCCTTAAGAAACCGATTTTGCTCTGGTTAAGAGTGAATACCTAGGGGGTACCAGATGACCATGACCATGAAACTGAGCTGCCCAACATGAGCTGGAGGTTTTCAGATCACCCCACCATCAAATGGATGGAATTGGGCTCGTGCAAGTCCTGGAAGCACAAGGAAGGTACACGAGCAGGTGGCTCACCCACCCACTGGCAATTTCTCCTTCAACCCACCCTAAGACCAGTTGAAGAAAGCACTGAAGCCCCATTCAGATGGCCCTGAACAATATGTGGCAGCCAGCTGAAGATAAACCGCCGACTGGAGCGGCTTGAGCGACAGCCCAGCTCAGTGGCGTGCTGAAAGACAGTGGTAATCAGAAATCCTCCCAAAGCCAAAACTCCAACCAGTACATCATTGCACGATCCTATAGATGATGTGAAGTGAGGATCTCTCCTGATTTGTAAGTGGTAGTTAAGGTCAGGGTAAGGAATTTGGAAGTAGCTAGACTGAAAAACTGATCCCAAGGTTAGAGAAAGAATGGGCCCATCATGTGACAATATTTGTGTCTTATGTGAATGCTTCCCATTCTGAATAACCATTGTAGAGGAGGTTTTTAATCATCTCTCTCTTTCCCCAGCCAGTACTTACTCATTGACAAAGTGGAACAGTGATGGCAGAGAAGGAGGTTGAATGTTGGTACAACAGCATGGAATTGGTCACTCTAAAACTGATTTATTTACAAAACAGAAACAGACTCACAAACTTAGAGAACGAATTTATGGTTACCAGGGGGAAGGGTGGGGGAGAGGACATGTACACACTGCTATATTTAAAATAGATAACCAGGGCTTCCCTGGTGGCACAGTGGTTAAGAATCTGCCTGCCAATGCAAGGGACATGGCTTCGAGCCCTGGTCCAGGAAGATCCCACATGCCACAGAGCAACTAAGCCCGTGCGCCACAACTACTGAGCCTGTGCTCTAGAGCCTGTGAGCCACAACTACTGAGCCCGCATGCTACAACTACTGAAGCCTGCGTGCCTAGAGCTCATGCTCCACAACAAGAGAGGCCACCACAATAAGAAGCCTGCACACCGCAACGAAGAGCAGCCCCCACTCGCTGCAACTAGAGAAAGCCCGCGTGCAGCAACGAAGACCCAACGCGGCCAAAAATATAAATAAATAAAATAAAATAAATAAATTTTAAAAATAAATAAAATATATAACCAACAAGGACCTACCGTATAGCACAGGGAACTCTGCTCAATTTTATATAATAACCTAAATGGGAAAAGAATTTGAAAAATAATAGATACATGTATATATATAACTGAATCACTTTACCATACACCTGAAACTAATATAACGTTAATCAGCTATACTCTAGTAAAATATAAAAACTTTTAAAAAAAGAGGATATATTTTTAAAAAATATTTATTTAATTTATTTATTTGGTTGCACCAGGTCTTAGTTGCGGCAGGCGGTGTCCTTAGTTGTGGCACGTGTGCTCCTTAGCGGTGGCCATTGGCTCCTTAGTTGCAGCTTACAGGCTCCTTAGTTGTGGCATGCTAACTCTTAGTTGTGGCATGCATGTGGGATCTAGTTCCCTGACCAGGGAACAAACCCAGGTCCCCTGCACTGGGAGCAAGGAGTCTTAACCACTGTGCCACCAGGGAAGTCCCAAGAGGATAGATCTTAAATTGAATTTGCTCACATACAAAATAACCCGATTTGGCTACTGTCATTCCCAATTCCTCAGTATGGCTCCATGCCGCCCTCGAGGACCAGTCTTCCACCTGGTTGGTTGCATTGGTCACCCTCCATCATGGGGGTGGCAGTGATTTTTCCTTATTGGGTTAGATAGTTCTTCGAAGGGATTTTTCTTCCCTATCTGCCTTGTTTCTGCTGGTAGTATCACCTGTGGACTTACTGGAGCCCTTAGTCACTCAACATTACTACTGATCAAGTAACTTATTTCACAACCTAAAGAAAAGTAAGACAATGGGTTAATAATACCCATGGGATTCATGGGTTTTTACCATGTACCTGTTCACTCCAAAGCAGTTGACCTTATAGACAGTGGGATGGCCTATTAAAGACCCCATTATAGCACCAGATAAGAGACAACGCCTCACAAAACTCTTTCTATTCTACACTGTACAATGTCCTGAATCAGTTATCAATACATGGTCATGTTTCTTCCCCTTAGGCAGCACACCTGAGTCCAGGAGTTGAAGAGCTAGTCACCTCCCTCATAATACAACTAATGACTAACACAGGTTTTTTGTCTTTATATCCCCATAATTTTGGGCTCCATTATTTAAGTAGTCTTGGTAACTCGAGGAAGGAAGGAATGTATCCACTAGAATAATTAAGCTAAATTAAATTAGAAGATGAGACCCTCACCTGGCTATTTGGGGATCCTCATGTCAATGAACAAACAAGAAAAAGGAGAGTTAAAATGTTGCATAGCACAAGGAGATCAGCTCGGTGGCTTGTGACCACCTAGAGGGGTGGGATAGGGAGGGTGGGAGGGAGGGAGACACAAGAGGGAGGAGATATGGGAACATGTGTATATGTATAACTGATTCACTTTGTTGTAAAGCAGAAACTAACACACCATTGTAAAGCAATTATACTCCAATAAAGATGTTAAAAAAAATGTTGACTAGTGAGATTGACCTTAATTTTCAAGAGGAGATATCGTTACTGCTACACAATGGGGGCAGGAAATCCTCAGGAACTGTCCCTGGTACAGCTATGTCCAAAGGTAAGATTAATGGATGACATAGTAATCCAACATAAACAAGATCACTAAGAGCTCAGATCCCCCTCAGGAATAGTTTTGGGTCACGTCATTGTGTAAAGAACCTTTTGGGGGTGAGAATAAGAAGACCTTGGGTAAATGGCCAAGTGTCTGCTTTGGGGTCCGATTGAGGGAATGAATGGGGGTCACCCACTCTCTCCATTCCACATACCCCCCTCCACCAACATAATTCCCACACCCAGAGCTTTCATCCCCTCTCACGCTGCTGCCCCTTAGCATACACTGGTCCCTCTGTCTGGAGGGGTCTGCGTAGATTTCAACATTCAGTTGAAGCCATACTTCCGAGGAACCTTCCATCCTTGCCTCCCAACCTTCCTCACCCCCAGGTTGGATGGTGTTCCCTCCTCGGGGTCCTGGGTTCCTCTGACCTTGTGCTTCTAATGCTGCATCATCACACCACAGATATGTCCATGCTTGTCTCCTTCCAGAGGATAGGAACTTTTGACCTATCTCTCATGCCTGGTGCCTGCCCAGTGGCCAGCACAGCAAAGGAGCTCAGACGCCAGCTGAAAATGGAGCCCAGGAGGCAGAGGTGGGGTGGGCATTGGCGGGAGAGATGGCATTGCCAAGGAGCATGGTGGTCCCAGGGGAGGCTGCGAGGACTCTGCCAGAGCTGCATCCCAGGGGCTCTAGCTGCCCACCAGGGAGGCCGACTGCAGCTGTATGGTGCTCTGATGCTACCAAAACCCCAACCCCCTTGTAGAACAAACAGAGATACTAGGTCCAAAGAGCAGCAGAAGATATGTAACATGGAATCAGAGGCTAGGAGCCTGGTGGAAACAGCTCCAAATGGGGATGGGTCAGGAGGGAAGCAAGCCTCTTTGTACTGAGAGGTAGGTAAGCAGCAATGACAGTGAAATATTGAATAATAACAATACAATTCCATGTTGAGTCCCCTGCCCAGAGCCACACACTCTGCTGAACAATTCACATTTCCATTTTGCAAATGAGGCTGCGAAAGCTCTGAGGATGTGGCACTTTCCCAAGGAGGCACAGCTACTTAGTGGCCTCACCAACGTATGATGAACTGTATGCGTCTCCACTGCCTGTCCTCTTAGCCACCATGCTATCCTGTAACTACCTAAGAACCAGAAAATATTTAGGGGAAGAAATCCACGTTTGGGCTCTTGGATCAATGTTACAGGGTGTATAAATTATTGCTGCATCACAGATTGCTCCAAAACTTAAAAAATTAAAATAACCAACATTTTTATCCTCACACACAGGTAGGTGGTGCTGGCTCAGGGTCGCTCGTGATCTTGCAGGCTGGTGGTCAACATGGCTGTGGGCACTGAAGGCTGGGCTGGGGTTGGGGAGCTGCTTCCAAGATGGTGCACTCGTGTGGCTGTTGGCTGGGGGCCTCAGTCCTCATCATGTGACCTCTCCACAGGGCTGTCTGAGTGTCCTCTCAACGTGGCGGCTGGCTCCTTCCAGAATGAGCGATCCGACAGAGAGTAAGGAGGAAGTTTCAGTGCTTTTTCTGATCTAGTCTCCGAAGTCCAACATGGTCACTTTCACTTTATTCTATTCATTAGAAGTGAGTCATTAGATTCAGCCCATAACCAGGGGGAGGGGAATTAGGCTCCATCTCTCTCTTTTTTAATCCCAAAGATTTTATTTTATTTTATTGAAGTCTAGTTGATTTACAATGTTGTGTTAATTTCTGCTGTACAGCAAAGTGATTCAGTTATACATATGTATATACATTCTTTTTCATATTCTTTCCCATTATGCTTTATCACAGGATATTGAATATAGTTCCCTGTGCTATACAGTAGGACCTTGTTATTTATCCATCCTATATATAATAGTGTGCATCTGCTAACCCCAAACTCCCAATCCATCCTTCCCCTACCCAACTCTCCCTTGGCAAGCACAAGTCTGTTCTCTATGTCTGTGAGTCTGTTTCTGTTTTGTGGATAGGTTCCTTTGTGTTGTATTTTAGATTCAACATATAAGTGATATCATGTGGTATTTGTCTTTCTTTTATGATTTACCTCATTTAGTATGATAATCTCTAGGTCCATCCATGTTGCTGCAAATGGCATTATTTCATTTTTTTTATGGCTGAGTAATATTCCATTGTATATATGTACCACATCTTCTTTATCCATTCATATGTTGATGGACATTTAGGTTGTTTCCATCTCTTGGCTATTGTAAACAGGCTCCATCTCTTAAAGAGAGGAGTATCAATGATTTTATGGACATATATTAAAACCACAACTTAGGATGAGATTAAGTGTGTTTGTATTTCATCATGAAACTTTAATCCTGCCCTGACACCAATACACTGACACCAACTGGGTTCCTTTAATTTAATTTTGACACTAACTACCCAAGTTAGCACAGACCCCACAGATTAAGGGCAAAGTTCTCCATAAGACTGCTCCCGCTTCAGATGTCCACTGCAAGTCTCAGGGGCCTCCTGCACTTCTGACTGACCAGTTATACATTTAGGGGTCCCCATGCCCCCTCAGCTTTGAGAATTCATTAGAACAACCAATTGAAACTCTCTGAAAGCATTATACTTACAATTACAGATTTACTGTAAAGGGTGCAACTAAGGAATAGCCAAATGGAAGAGACCCATAGGGCAAGGTCTAAAAACGTCCCCTATGTGGAGTCAGAGCATGACACTCGCCCAGCACATAAATGTGTTCACCAACTAGGAAGCTCCTTGAACTTTAGGTGTCCAGAGTTCTACTGGCATCTTTTTACATCATTGGTCCTGTGATTGAGCTGTCTTGCGCTCCTGGGAGGTTGGAGGCTGAGGATGAATATTCCAACCCTATAATCACGTGCTTGATCTTTCTGATGTAGCTAGCCCCTCCCTTGAAACTATCTAAAGGCCCACCTTAGCATAAAAACAGGGGTGGTGAAAGGGCTTGATATGAATAACAAAAGACACTCCTATCACTCAGGAAATTCCAAGTGTTTTTTGTTTTTTTTTGTTTTGTTTTGTTTTGGTTTGGTTTGCTTTATTTATTTATTTTGCCTCACTGCACGAGCTTGCAGTATCTTAGTTCCCCAACCTGGAATCGAATCTGGGCCCTGGGCAGTGAAAGTGTGGAGTCCTAACCACTGGACCTCCAGGGAATTCCCTCCAAGTGTTTTTGAACTCTGTGCCTAGAGCTGGGGGAAAAGACCTGATATATTTTTTATTATTTCACAGATCCATATACATATGTTTCATCACGGAATTTTAATCCTACACTTCCAATGCACCAACACTTCCGGTAAAGGTACAGGGCATTACTACCAGTAAACAAATAACTGGGTCTGAAACTGCCAAACTATCTTCCAAAGTACCTGTACCATTTTGCCATTCTAATAGCTGTGTAGTGGTTTCTTGTTTTAATTTTTATTTCCCTGATGACATATGCCGTGGAGCATCTTTTTATATGCTTACTTGCCATTTGTATATCTTCTTTGATGAGGTGTCTGTTAAAGTCTTTGACCTACTTTTTTGTTTAAATATTTATTTATTTGGCTGCACCAGGTCTCAGTTGTGGCATGCGGGATCTTGTTCCCTGACCAGGGATCGAACCCATGCCCCCTGCATTGGGAACATGGAGTCTTAACTGCTGGACCACCAGGGAAGTCCCTGACCCATATTTTAATTGGTTGTTTTCTTTCTTCCTTCCTTCCTTCCTTCCTTCCTACCTTTCCTCCCTCCCTCCCTCCCTCCCTCCCTTCTTTCTTTCTTTCTTTCTTTCTTTTTGGCTGTGTTGGGTCTTTGTTTCTGTGCGAGGGTTTTCTCTAGTTGTGGCGAGCAGGGGCCACTCTTCTTTGTGGTGCGCAGGCCTCTTACTGTCGTGGCCTCTCTTGTTGCGGAGCACAGGATCCAGATGCGCAGGCTCAGTAGTTGTGGCTCACGGGCCTAGTTGCTCCGCGGTATGTGGGATCTTCCCAGACCAGGGCTCGAACCCGTGTCCCCTGCATTGGCAGGCAGATTCTCAACCACTGCGCCACCAGGGAAGCCCTAATTGGTTGTTTTCTTATTGTCAAGTGTTAAGGGTTCTTTGTGTATTTTGGATAACGGTCCTTTATCAGATGTGTCTTTTGCAAAATAGTTTCTCCCAATCTGTAGCTTGTTTTCTCATTCTCTTCACATTGTCTTTCACAGAGCAGAAGTTTTAAATTTTAATGGAGTCCAGATTATCAATTATTTCTTTCATGGATTGTGCCTTTGGTGTTGTATTTAGAAAGTCATCGCCGTAGGCAAGGTCATCTAGGTTTTCTTCTATGTCATCTTCTAGGTGTTTTATACTTTTAAGTTGTACACTTAAGTGTGTGATCCATTCTGAGTTAATTTTTGTGAAAGGCATATGGTCTGTGTCTAGATTCATTTTTTTGCATGTAGATGTTCTATTGTTCCATCACCATTTGTTGAAATATTATCTTACGCCACTGTATTGCCTTTTCTCTTTTGTCAAAAGTCAGTTGATGATACTTATATAGGTCTGTTTCTGGGTTCTCTATTCTGTTCCACTAATCTATTTGTCTCTTCTCTCACCAATACCATGTTATATTGGTTATTGTAGCTTTATAGTAAGTCTTAAAGTTGGGTAGAATCAGTCCTCCAACTCCGTTCTTCTCCTTCAATACTTTTTTGGCTATTCTGGGTCTTTTGCCTCTCCATATAAACTTTTTTTTTTAACATCTTTATTGTAGTATAATTGCTTTACAATGTGTGTTAGTTTCTGCTTTATAACAAAGTGAATCAGCTATATGCATACGTATATCCCCATATCCCCTTCCTCTTGCGTCTCCCTCCCACCCTCCCTCTCCCATCCCTCTAGGTGGTCACAAAGCACCGAGCTGATCTTCCTGTGCTATGCAGCTGCTTCCCACTAGCTATCTATTTTACATTTGCACCCCTCTAGGTGGTCACAAAGCACCGAGCTGATCTTCCTGTGCTATGCAGCTGCTTCCCACTAGCTATCTATTTTACATTTGGTAGTGTATATATGTCAATGCTACTCTCTCCATCCCAGCTTACCCCTCCCCCACTCTGTGCCCTCAAGTCCGTTCCCTATGTCTGTGTCTTTATTCTTGTCCTGCCTCTAGGTTCATCAAAACCATTTTTTTGAGATTCCATATATATGTGTTAGCATACAGTATTTGCTTTTCTTTTTTTGACTTCACTCTGTATGACAGACTCTGGGTCCATCCACCTCACTACAAATAACTCAATTTCGTTTCTTTTTATGGTTGAGTAATATTCCATTGTATATATGTACCACATCTTCTTTATCCATTCCTCTGTTGATGGACATTTAGGTCACTTCCATGTCCTGGCTATTGTAAATAGTGCTGCAATGAACATTATGGTACATGCCTCTTTTTGAATTATGGTTTTCTCAGGGTATATGCCCAGTAGTGAGATTGCTGTGTCATATGATAATTCTATTTTTAATTTTTAAGGAACCTGTTCCATACTGTTCTCCATAGTGGCTGTATCAATATACCTTCCCACCAATAGTGCAAGAGGGTCCCCTTTTCTCCACACACTCTCCAGCATTTATTGTTTGTCAATTTTTTGATGATGGCCATTCTGACCGGTGTGAGGTGATACCTCATTGTGGTTTTGATTTGCATTTCTCTGATTCCATAT
Source organism: Physeter macrocephalus (assembly GCF_002837175.3). Classification (NCBI taxonomy): domain Eukaryota; kingdom Metazoa; phylum Chordata; class Mammalia; order Artiodactyla; family Physeteridae; genus Physeter; species Physeter macrocephalus. The sequence continues at coordinate 30,057,966 of NC_041215.1, forward strand.
AAACTTTTGAATCAGTTTGTCAATATCTACAAAATAACTTGCTGGGATTTTGATTGGAATTACATTGAATCTAAACATCACGTTGAGAAAAACCAACATCTTGACAATATTGAGCCTTCCTATCCATGAAAATGGAATGTATCAACTTAGTTCTCTTTGATTTCTTTCATCAGAGCTTTGTAGTTTTTCTCATATAGATCTTATACATATTTTGTTAGTATTTAATTTTGGCAGTGCTAATGTAAATGGTATTGTGTTTTTAATTTTAAATTCCACTTGTTCATTGCTGGTATATAGGAAAGTGATTGGCTTTTGTATATTAATCTTGTATCTTGCAACTTTTTATAATTGCTTATTGGTTCCAGGAGTTTTTTGGTCAAATCTTTCAAGTTTTCTATATAAATGATCATGTCATCTGTGAATAAAGACAGTTTTATTTCTTCCTTCTGAAGAAGCAGAAAAATCATCCAGGTCCCCACCATTTGAAGACAGCTACAAATTACATTATGGTATCTTTCTTTATACATGTATATAATTTCATAGCTGAGATTATATAGTATATGCAGCTCATATCTTTTTAAAATGCACAGAACAGTGCATATATCATAAGTATTCAGCTTTGTAATGAATCATTACAAAGTTAACATCCATGTAACTATCAAACAACAAAAATAGGGCTTCCCTGGTGGCTCAGTGGTTGGGAGCCTGCCTGCCAATGCAGGGGACGTGGGTTTGAGCCCTGTTCCAGGAGGATCCCACATGCCACGGAGCAGCTAAGCCCGTGCGCCACAACTACAGAACCTGCGCTCTAGAGCCCGCGAGCTACAGCTGCTGAGCCCTGTGCCGCAACTGCTGAAGCCTGTGTGCCTGGAGCCTGTGCTCCACAACGGGAGGGGCCACCGCGGTGAGAGGCCTGCGCACCGCAGTGAGAGGCCTGCGCACCGCAGTGAGGAGTGGCCCCCGCTTGCCGCAGCTGGAGAGGGCCCGCACGCAGCAACGAAGACCCGACACAGCCAAAAATAAAAACAAATTAAAAAAAAAAAAGTAGAACCTACCAGCACCCTAGAGACAACCATAGTCCCTTCCCAGTCATGGCCCTCTTTGCCTCCCTAAAGATAATCATTGTCCTGATTGAATGGTAATCTCTCCATTGATTTTCTCTACTTTTAAGTGTTTGTCAATAAACACTATAGGTTAGTTGCACCAATTATAGCACTTATATTTTTTGTGTCTGGATTCTTCGGCAAATTGATAGATGTAGTCTCTTTATTTTTATTGCTGTGAATTATTGCATTGCGAGAATACACCACAATTCATCCATTCTGCTGCTGATAGATATTTGTATTGTTTACAGGGTTTTAGGTTTTTTGGGCGAGGGGGTGGAGAATATTATAAATAACGCTTCTTTTTTTTTTTTTGGCTGCACCCTGCAGCATGTGGAATCTTAGTTCCCCTACCAGGGACTGAACCCATGTCCCCTTCAGTGGAAGCGTGGAGTCCCAACCACTGGACCCCCAGGGAAGTCCCTAAATAAAGCTTCTATGAACATTCTTTTGTCTCCTAGCGCCCCCAAACTTTTCTGTTGGGTGTAAAGATGGAGTGAAATTGCTTCATTGTAGAATGTGCCGTATTCAACCTCAGAAGTGCTGTCTGGGTTTCCAAACTCTTCACATGAGAATGCCCATTACTCCATTCTTGGCGTTGTTCGTCTTTTTAATTTCAGCCATCTGGTGGGTATGTGTTGAAGTGTCACTGTGGTTTTAATCTGCATTTCCCTGAACACTAATGAAGCTGAACACCTTTTCTTAACTCTCATTTGGATTTCTAGTTTTGCAAACTGCTAGCCTATCACCCACTTGTCTTCTAGGGTGTTTTTTTCTTATTGATTTACCAGAGTTTTCCTTTTTTATATTTTGATATTGAGCCCTTTAAATATATTGCAAATATGTTTGTACTCTCTAGCTCATCTTTTCACTCTTTTGATGATTCTTTTGAATCCACTGCTTTATGATTATTTCTCTGTGTCCTGCTTAAGAAACTTCCATATCTTGAAGTCATGAAGATATTCTTAATTATCTTCTCAAGGATTTATTGTTTTGCCTTTCATGCTTAGGCCTCCAATCCCCCTGGAATTAATTTTTGTGCATGGTGTGAGGTAGGGGTCAAGTGTCTCTTCTTTTCCCCCCACATTTATGACCTTGTGTACTTATCGAAAATACTTTCCTTTTCCCACTGCTTTGCAGTGTCTGTCACCTTTGTCATAAACCAAGTGTCCAAATATGAATGGGTCTATTTCTGGGCTCTTTATTTGTTCTCATCATATATTTGCAGTTTTTCTATTACTGCAGAAAAATGAATTATTGTGAGCTTTGTAAAAATTCTTGATTCCTGGTAGAACAAATCTTCCCACCTTGTTTTGCTTCTTCAAGAATGTCTTGTCTATTTTTGTCCCTTTCCATTTCCATATACAGTTTAAAATAAGCTTTTCAAGATACATAAAAACACTTATTGCAAATGTTATTAGAATTGTATTAACTACACAGATCATTTGGGAGAGAACTGATAACTTTACAATACTATGTCTTCTGCTGAACATCTGTCCATTTAGTTAAATCTTTATTTTTCTCTCAATAATGTTCTTATAGTTTTCTTCAATGAAGTGTTGCCCATTTTTGTTGTTGTTGTTAGATTTATTTCTAGGTATTCAAAATTTTTATTCTGTTGTAAACAGTACCTATTTAAAATTTTCGTTTTTTGTTTGTTGCTGACATATAGAAATACAGTTTTTTTTTTTTTAATTTAATTTATTTGGCTGCACTGGGTCTTCGTTGCTGCGCACGGGCTTTCTCTAGTTGCGGCAAGTGGGGGCTACTCTTCGTTGCGGTGCACAGGCTTCTCATTGTGGTGGCTTCTCTTGTTGCAGAGCACAGGCTCTAGGCGTGTGGGCTCAGTAGTTGTGTCTCACTGGCTCTAGAGCACAGGCTCAGTAGTTGTGGTGCACGAGCTTAGATGATCTGCGGCATGTGGGATCTTCCCGGACCAGGGATCGAACCTATGCCCATGCATTGGCAGGCAGATTCTCAACCACTGCACCACCAGGGAAGTCCCAATACAGTTTATTTTTACTGGGTTTTATCCAGCAACAGTGCTGAACTCATTATTTATTGGAATAATCTATCTGTAAATTCTCTGGATTTCCTATTTACATCGTCATTTCTCCCACGAATTATGACAGTTTTATTTCTTCTTTCCCAATCCTTATGAATTTAATGTCTATTTTTCTTGCCCTTCTACACTGGCCAGGGCCTGTAGCACAACATTCAATAGAGGTAGCAATGATATGCATCCTTGCCTTGCTGCAGCTCTCAAAGGGAAAGCTTTCAATACCTCATCATTAAGTATGGTATTTTTCCCTAGCTTTTTTTAATAGGCAATCTTTATCAGATTAAGAAAATTTTCTTCTATTCTGAGTTTTCTAAAAGTATGTTTAAAATCATGAATAAATGTTGAATTTCATCAAATGCTGTTTCTAGATGTATTAAGATGATCATGTTTTTTCTATACTCTGTTGACGTGTTGAATTTCATTGACTTTCTAATGTTAAACCAACCTTGGAGTAAACGCTACTTGACCTTATATGTTACAAGATTCCATTTGCTAATGTTTTGTTTAGGACTTTTGCATCTGTAATGAGTGAGATTGGCTTGTACTTTTCCTTTCTCATAAGGTCTTATCAGGTTTGGTATCAAGGTTATGATGACCTGATCAGGTAGTATTCCTTCTTATTCTATTCTCTGGAGGAGTTTGTGTGGGACTGATTTTTTTTTTCTTCCATAAATGTTTGGTAAAATGCACAAGTGCAGCCATCTGAGTTCGGAGTTTTGTGCAAAGGTTTAAAATTATGTATTCAGATGGCCAAGAGACACATGAAAAGATGCTCGACATCACTAATTATTTTTTTTCATAAATTTATTTATTTTATTTATTTATTTTTGGCTGTGTTGGGTCCTCGTTGCTGTGCGCAGGCTTTCTGTAGTTGCAGCGAGCGGGGACTACTCTTCGTTGCGGTGCACGGGCTTCTCATTGTAGTGGCTTCTCTTGTTGTGGAGCACAGGTTCTAGGTGCGTGGGCTTCAGTAGTTGTGGCATGCAGGCTCAGTAGTTGTGGCTCGCAAGCTCTAGAGCAGAGGCTCAGTAGTTGTGACACACGGGCTTAGTTGCTCTGCGCCATGTTGGATCTTCCTGGACCAGGGATTAAACCCGTGTCCCCTGCATTGGCAGGCGGTTCTTAACCACTGAGCCACCAGGGAAGTCCCAACATCACTAATTATTAGAGAAATGCAAATCAAAACCACAATGAGGTATCACCTCACACCGGTCAAAATGACCATCATCAAAAAATCTACAAACAATAAATGCTGGAGAGGTTGTGGAGAAAAGGGAACCCTCTTGCACTGTTGGTGGGAATGTAAATTGATACAGCCACTATGAAGGTTCCTTAAAAAACTAAAAATAGAATTACCATATGACCCAGCAATCCTACTACTGGGCATATACCCTGAGAAAACCATAATTCAAAAAGACAAGGGCTTCCCTGGTGGTGCAGTGGTTGAGAGTCCGCCTGCCAATGCAGGGGACACAGGTTCATGCCCCGGTCCGGGAAGATCCCATATGCCGCGGAGCGGCTGGGCCCGTGAGCCATGGCCACTGGACCTGCGTGTCCGGAGCCTGTGCTCCGCAACGGGAGAGGCCACAACAGTGAGAGGCCCGCGTACTGCAAAAAAAAAAAAAAAAAGACACAAGATGGAGGAGATATGGGGATATATGTATATTTATGTATATGTATAGCTGATTCACTTTGTTATAAAGCAGAAACTAACACACCATTGTGAAGCAATTATACTCCAATAAAGATGTTAACAACAACAACAAAAAAATACACACACACCCCAATGTTCACTGCAGCACTATTTACAATATGCAGGTCATGGAAGCAACCTAAATGCCCATCGACAGACGAATGGATAAAGAAGATGTGGTACATATAAACGATGTAATGTTAGCCATAAAAAGGAATGAAACTGGGTCATTTGTAGAGACATGAATGGACCTAGACACTGTCATACAGAATGAAGTAAGTCAGAAAGAGAAAAAAAAATCGTATATTAATGCATATATGTGGAATCTAGAAAAACAGTACAGATGAACCTGTTTGCAAGGCAGAAATAGAGACACAGATGTAGAGAACAAACGTATGGACACCAAGTGGGGAAAGGCGGGGGTGGGATGAACTGGGAGATTGGGATTGATATATATACACTAATATGTATAAAATAGATAACTAAAGAGAACCTACCGTATAGCACAAGGATCTCTACTCAGTGCTCCGTGGTGACCTAAATGGGAAGGAAATCCAAAAAAGAGGGGATATATGTATATGTATAGCTGATTCATTTGCTGTACAGAAGAAACTAACTCAACATTGTAAAACAACTATACCCCAATTTTTAAAAAAAGTTAGAGGTCAAAATAAATAAATAAATAAAATTATCTGTTCAATTTCATTAACAGCTCTAAGACTATTAACAAATTCTTTTTCTCTTGTATCAGTTTTGGATTGTTGGATTTTTTTTCTATGATTTGTCAATTTCATCTACGTTTTACCATAATATTGTTATCATTATATTGTATATACTCAGCCTTTTTGTTTATTTTTATTTGTTTATTATTTATCTACTCATCAGCTGATGGACATTAGTGTTTCCACTTTGGGGCTATTACAAATAGTGTTGCTATAAACATTATTTCATAAGCTTCTGTGTGGACATGTATTTTCAATTCTCTTGGGTAAATATCCAGGTTTGAAATTACTGCGTCATTTGGTAACTAGGTTTAGATTTTTGAAGCACTGCCAGATTTTTCCAAAGTGGCTGCACCATCTTGCATTCCTACCAACAATGTATAAGGGTTCCAATTTCTCCACATCTTCCACAAAACTGTTCTTGTCTGCTTTTTGATGCTAGCTATTCTAGTGAGTATGAAGTGATATCTTGTTGTGGTTTTGGTTTGCATTTATTTAATGACTAAAAGTGTTGATCATTTTTATGTACTAGCTGGCCATATTTTTTTTTTTTCTGAGAAATGTCTATTCAGATTCTTTGCCCATTTTTAAATTGAGTTATTTGTCTTTTATTGTTGACTGTAAGAGTTCTTTATATATTCTGGATATAAGTCTTTTATTAGATACATAATTCACAAATATTTTCTCCCATTCTCTGGGTGTTTTTTTTGTTGTTGTTTTCTTTCTTTTTTTTTTTTTTTTTTTTTTTTTTTTACTTTCTTGATGTTTTCTGAAACACAAAAAACTTTTTTTTTTAAAGTTTTTAACTTTGGTGAAGTTCAAGTTATCTATTTTTTTTTCTTTTGTTGCTTGTGTGTTTGCTGTCATATTGCCTAATAAAAGCTCATGAAGGGCTTCCCTGGTGGCGCAGTGATTGAGGGTCCGCCTGCCGATGCAGGGGACGCGGGTTTGTGCCCCAGTCCAGGAGGATCCCACAGGTCACGGAGCGGCTGGGCCCATGAGCCATGGCCGCTGGGCCTGCGCATCCGGAGCCTGTGCTCCACGACGGGAGAGGCCACAGCAGTGAGAGGCCCGCGTACTGCAAAAAAAAAAAAAAAAAAAAAAAGCTCATGAAGATTTAACGTTACGTTTTCTTCTAAGAGTTTTATAGTTTTAGCTCTTACATTTGGACCTTTGGTCCATTTTGAGTTAATTTTTGTATATGGTGGGAAGTAGAAATTCAGATTTATTATCTTGCATGTGTTTTCCAGTTGTCCCTGATTATCTTTTTAACACCTATAAGATCTTTGATGATGTTCCTTTTTTCATTCCTGATATTGATAATTTGTGCCTTTTCCTTTTTATCTCAATTAATCTTGCCAAAGGTTTATCGATTTTGAGGTGTTGTTAATTGTATTAGTCTTTCCAAATAGCTTTTGGCTTTATTGATCCTCCCTATTACATATTGTTTTTTATTTGATTTCAGCATTATATTATTTTTTCTTCTACTTCGTGTTTATTTTGCTATTCTTTTTCTAACATTTTGAGACAAATGGTTAAGCTATAAATTTTCAGCTCTTCCTTTTTTCTAACATATGCATCCAAGGCTAAAATTTTCCTCTGAGCTTGGCTTTAGCTGCATTTCCAAAATATCAAAATATTTGATATTTTCATTATCATTTAGTTCATATTTTTTCTAATTTTTGCAATAATTTCTCTTCACCCATTGGGTTATTTAGAAGTGTATTTTAATTATTGTGCTTGCATGGTATATCTTCTTCCTACCTGATTTTCAACTTACCTATATACTTATGTTTAGATGTGCCCTCGGAAACCACATACACTTGTGGTTTTTGTAAATCCAGTCTAAAATTTTTGTCATTTCATCGTCATATTCTTTCCATTTGTATTTAATGTAATTGGTAGGATGCTGGCTTAAATCTAACATCTTACTATGTGCTATTTGTCCCTTCTGCTCTATTCTTTTTTTTTTTTTTTTTCTTTTGCGGTATGCGGGCCTCTCACTGCTGTGGCCTCTCCCGTTGCAGAGCACAGGCTCCGGACGCGCAGTTTCAGCAGCCATGGCTCATGGGCCCAGCCACTCTGCGGCATGTGGGATCTTCCCGGACCGGGGCACGAACCCGCGTCCCCTGCATCGGCAGGCGGACTCTCAACCACTGCGCCACCAGCGAAGCCCTGCTCTATTCTTTTTCTATTAGTTTTTGCCTTTTTTTTTCAATGGTTTGTTTCTATTATACAATTTCCCCCTTTTAATAGTTTGAAAGGTACACGTTGTTGTAACTTTATTTTTAAGTTTTTCTTAGAGTTTCAAAATACATCCTTGACTTTTCAAAACCAAATGTTAATAAGTACTTCTATTTTTTTCTGTACAACACTTTAACCTCATTTGGATCCCTATTTATTTATGCACCATTGTTGTTATGAATTTTAATTCCATATACATTTTAAACCCCATGGGACTTTTTTTTGCCACGTGGCTTGCGGAATCTTAGTTTCCCAACCAGGGATTGAACCTGTGCCCCCAGCAGTGGAAGCATGGAGTCCCAACCACTGGACTATCAAGGAAGTCCCTGTGGGACATTATTGTGGTTTTTTCCACACAGAATCTTTTGGATTTGCCTTCAAAATTACCATTTCAATCAATCTGTATTCCTTTCTGTAACAACAACCTAATATTTGAGATAATTTCTTTCTGCCTGGAGAAATCCCTTTAACACTTTTTAAAAATGCAGGTCTGCTCACAAAGAATTTTATTGTTTTTTGTTTGTCTGAAATTTTATTTATTTCATTTACTGTCTGACAGGATGTTTTTGTTAGGTACAGAATTCCATTGTCTTGTTTTCTATTGTTTCTGCTGAAAAGTCAGCTGACAGTCTCATCATTGCTTCTTTGAAAATAATCTTTGTTTTTCTGCAGCTGCTTTCAAGATTTTCTCTTTGTCTTGCTTTTATGAAGTTTTATTATGATGTACCTACATTTGCTTCTTTTATTTGCCCGAAATGGTAGGATCAGGGCTAGAGCGAGGCAATGAGACGCTTAGGGCACAAAATTTAAGGATGTACTCAATATCAGGGTCATGCAAGTGTACCTTCAACCCAGCCTTGCTTACTGGACTTCATTGGACTTTGTAATTTGCAGTTTGATGTCTTTAGTCATTGAAAAATTCTCAGCCATTATTTTTCAACATACTCCTTCTGCTCAAATCTCTTTCTACTCCCCTCTAAGATTCTCATTACATGGATTTTTCCATCTTTTATGGCTTCTATGCTTCTTACTATTGCTTCTGTATTTTCCATTGTTTTATATTCCTGTGATTCATTCTTGATATTGTCTTCTGGTCTGCCTTCCAGTTCATTAATCATCTTTTTAGCTATGTCTAATCTTGTGTTATATTTACCTCTAGAGTTCTTAATTGCAGTTAATGTGTTTTTAATTAAAGAATTTTTAAAAATTCTACTATATCCTTTTTTAAAATAGGACATTGATTTTTGTAAGTTTCCAGTTCTCTGCAGAAATTCTCAATCTTGTCTTTTATCTCTCTGAACATGTTAAATAAGGTTATTTTAAAGTCTATGTTTGATAACTCAGCTGTTGGAGCCCCTGTGGGTATTTATCCATTGTCTGTTGTTTCTGTTGGTCTTTGCCCATTCATGTGGCAGGTTACTATTTATTGTGTGCTCAACAGTTATATTTGAAAAGTTGTATAAATATTTTTGTGGCCTAGATGATGTTATCTTCCTCCAGAGAAGTCTTATGTTTGTTTCAGCCAGGAACTTGGGGCATCAGCAGTTTGGATCATGTTACTTCTTTCCTTTTTTTTTTTTTTTAATTTTTATTTATTTTTTGGCTGTGTTGGGTCTTTTTGGTGTGCACAGCTT
>NC_041215.1:30067479-30083368 GCF_002837175.3 Physeter macrocephalus
TTTTTTTTTTTTTTAATTTTTATTTATTTTTTGGCTGTGTTGGGTCTTTGTTGCTGTGCACAGCTTTTTTTCTCTAGTTGTGGTGAGCGGGGGCTACTCTTCATTGCAGTGCACGAGGTTCTCATTGTGGTGGCTTCTCTTGTTGTGGAGCATGGGCTCTAGGTGTGTGGGCTTCAGTAGTTGTGGCACATGGGCTTAGTTGCTCCACAGCATGTGGGATCTTCCCGGACCAGGCCTTGAACCCGTGTCCCCTGCACTGGAAGGTGGACTCCTAACCACTGCACCACAGGGAAGCCCCAGATCATGGTACTTCTGTCCACATCTCAGTTGCCTCGGCTTTCCCTTCTGAATTGGGAAACACTTCCAGGACACAGGGGGCCCTAAACACAAGGCTCGCCTCTACAGATTTCCATCACTTCCTGCTAATCCCAGGTAATTTTCACTACTTTATTAAATCTCTGATGTCTTTAATCAAATTCTCAAACTATTTTGTCCAGATTTTTTTTAGTTACCTTCTGCAGAAGGTAATACCAATTTGTCTGGTATACCATTATCAGATAAGGGAATCCTTCCTATCTTTTCCTTTTCCACTTAACTTTGTGAGCATTACTCCAGGTCTTTAAGCATTTTTTTGGACATACACTTTTACATGACTGGATAGTATTTCATCAAAAGGCTGAACCGTAACTCACTTAGTTGTTGTTTTGGCTTCAGCTGGACATTTGTCTGTCTCGCTATTGCTCAGGGTTCTCTGTTACAAGTGATGGAGTCCCCTCCAGTTAGTTTAAGCAGAAGGGGATTTTCTACAGAGAGCTACGACGTAGTGGACATTATCTTTGGGAGAGCCAGGGGACCAGGTTGGGAGCCACTCAGCCAAGAACAATAGCAGACAGGGAGAATTCCTTCTCAGATAAAGGGATAAACCTTGGTGGTCCAGCTGGCAGTTGGTAGCTATGACACTGGGGAGAATCTAGAACGTGTACCTGGTTTGCCCCTCTCCCCACCAGTGTGTCCATCCTCAATGAAAGCTGCTTCCCTTCTCGGCAAGGCACATCTCCTTGGCAGAGCCCAGGGACACGTGGAACCCAGCACCGAGGGAGTTTGGCCCAGCAGTAGAGGAAGGCATGCTAGAAGGGAAAGGCGTGAAGCATGCCAGTCCTTCTCAGACTCAGCATCTCTTCTCTCTGGGTGTGTCCCTCTTGGAGCATGTCTCACACAGAGTATAAGGCACCTCAGACTTGACTGAAAAAGCAGGACCCTCTGTCATCCATAACAACTTGGACAACATCAGAAACATTTCTCCTTTTGGCTTTTATTAGGAGGTATAACTGGGTGGGAGAGGAGTGAGCTGAGGAGGGGGCCCAAGGGGCTGTGAGAAACTGGTGCTAAGAAGGAGATCTTCCATGCTCACCCCTCCCCCACTGCCCTGTGCAGAAAGGATATTCTTTAGGGTGAGGATGTCCGTATCCAGAGCCTCTATTCAGACACAGGCCTGTTAGGACCATGGATGGTCCCATGTAGTATAGCATTCCTTGAATGGTGGTCTCTAGATGTATTCTCAAGGGTCTGCAAATTCTCTACAAGAATTTAAAATTGGGCGGTTTCCATCTCTATACTAATCCAAAGGATTAATAGACTCACCTCAATTACCTTATTTTTTAAAAAATATTTAATTAATTTATTTATTTATGTATTTGGTTGTGCCGGGTCTTAGTTGTGACACATGGGCTCCTTCCTTGTGGCATGGCGGATCACCTTCTCTGACCAGGGATCGAGCCCGGGCCCCCTGCATTGGGAGCACAGAGTCTTAACCACTGCACCACCAGGGAAGTCCCCTCAGTCACCTTATAACTTAGTATGTTCACACATTTTTTGTTTTAAAATTATGCAATGTTTGATACTATGGAAGAAAACATATATAATATATAGGTTACTTACAAGCTATAAAAATAAAACACCCGTGAACCCACCACCCAAATTGTGATATAAAACATCATCACCACGAGCTACCCTGTGCTATTCCCCTGTGTTCAGGGGACCAAAACGGAAAAAGCCCTGAGCAGACAGAACAATGGAAGCCCCGTAAATCTAACTTATTTCATAAACATAAGTGAAACACCTTAGCTGGTTTCTTATAAATGCCTCTGACAGTGATAAAAGAAATTTGTCCTCTTCCTAAAATGGTATACGATAATCACTTTTAACCAGTTCCCTGCCGTCTGGAAACCCCCATTATAATCGCCAATCACTGTAAAGGTTAAACGATTTCCCGATTTTCACTTTAGAAACCATCCTGTAACACGAGCATATCAGTCTGGGGTTTGAAAGCTCCCAGTTTGCGAACTGTTCTTTCCTGCACGATAAACCCTGACTAAAAACGATTTTACTGGTCTGGTTTCCACTGTCGCTGTTGTAGATTTTTGACGCTTCCCAAATCACACAATGGTCTCATAAGCTTGTTTCATATCCACTTACTTTGTGGAATTTTATCACTGCCTATGTGTCTCTAAAAGATGCATGGTTATTTCGTTTTAGTTATTTTCACCTTAAAGAATTAAGACACTACAAATTCTTCTGCGACTTTGTTTTCCCCCAAAATGGTTTTTCCAAGAGTGGTCACGTTGATAAACCCAACCTGTCGTTCACTCATTTTCACTTCCGTATCAGATCCCATTATGTGAATGGCCCACTAATTCTTTACCGACCCCTCCTGGGCCCCCTTGGGCTGTGCCTTTTTTGGGCTTTAGGAACCCTGCCTGCCGGAGTCTTTGCTGGGCTCGTCCAGGGCCTGCCCCACGAGGGAGGCTGCTGGGTTGTAAGGTATATGAACCTTCAGTCTTATCGGAGAACGTCAAACTGCTTTCCACATTGGCTGTGCTGCCTCGTAACGTTAGGGCTGATAGAAGCCAAGAGAGATCACAGTCGGCCCTCTGTCTCTGCAGGTTTCACATCCCTGGACACGGAGGGCCGACTACACAGAAATGGGGAGGACAACATGGGAATCCAGGCCCAGCTCTAAGGCCAAGTTCTCTCTCCCACTTAATTGGTCTAACTGACCACTGAATACAAAGTAATGGCTGATAAACAACAAGGTCCTCCTGTAGAGCACAGGGAACTATATTCAATATCCTGTGATAAACCACAATGGAAAAGAATATGAAAAAGAATATATATATGTATAATGGAATCAATTTGCTGTACAACAGAAATTAACACAACATTGTAAATCAACTATACTTCCATCAAAAAAAAAAACAAACCCAAAGTAATGGCTTTGCAATGCCAGGCAGTGTCCAGGGCGCCTTTCTTTTTAAGTGATTTACAAATATCCTATGAGGAAGGTACAGCTGCCGATTGGCATTCTGTCCATTCAGAGGAAGAAACTGAGGCAGGAAGAGATTAGAGCCCAAGGTCAAATGAGAGCTGGGATTTGAACCCAGGTGGTATAGCAGTGGCGGCTGCATTCTTAGGTACCATGGCCGGGCTCATCTAGATCATGAGGCACGCCATTGAGATCACCTCCTACTTGGGGAACTGCAAACCAGCCATTCACTCGTTTATTCATTCATTCATTTGGCACCAACCACGGGCCAGGCACATGAGCCGAATGTTATGAATACAGAGGGAAATGAGACAGGCCTGGTTCTTGCCCACAGATCTAGGTAAATCAGCCAAATAATTGCACAGATGGATATAAAGTATGTGATGAGCGTTAGGAAGGAAAAGTAAAGGAATGGATTTAGATATTTCTCCAAAGAAGTAATGACCTGGCATTTAAGCTGAGACCGAAAACATCCGCAGAAGTTAGCCAAGGGAAGTCCACGTATAGGTGTGTGTGTGTGTGTGCGTGAGAGAGAGTGTGTGTGTGTGTGTTTGTGTGTGTGTGTGTGCGTGCAGAGGGGGTGAGGGGAGGGGTCAGACAGAGGGAGCAGAGATACAAAGGCCCTGAGGCAGGGAAGGTTACTGGGGCGCAGCGACACAGAATGGGGTGAAAGAGGAAGGCGGGGCCGGGCGGGAGGGGGTGGCCTTGTGCGCCATGGTCAAGAGTTTGGAACTGTGTCCTCGTGTGTCTGCGTGACTGTGTGAAGCCACTGCAGGTTTGAAAGCAAAGGGATGATAGACCAGATGGGCATATTTTTACAAAGCAGCCGTGAACTTTGAGGAAGGAGAATAGAAGCAGGAGGGTGAGGGGCAGGAGAGGGTCCAACCAGCCCCTCGTGGGCAGCAACGCAGGTGGCGAGTGGTGGGGAGGCCTGGGCCAGGGGGCAGCCGGGGGTCGGGGAGGCGGGAGGGCTCAGGGGGGTCGGGGGTGTGATGCAGAGGACTCGGGCAGGAGTGGAGGATGAGGGAAGGGGCCCGGCGTCAGCATCTGGGCAGGTGAGCTCCCATCTTCCATCCTGGAGAGTAGCAGGTCTGGGAGACCAGCTCACGCGTCGGTTGTGGAAAGACTCCATATGAGCAGCCCTGAGACTCCCGCGTGGAGAAGTCGAGCAGGCCGGGAGGGGGGTGGTGTGTGTGTGTGTGTGAATCTGGAGCCCAGAGGAGATAAATAAACGTGAACAGTGCACAGCGTGTGCGGAGGATGCCCGGGGAGCAGCTGGAGGCCCGGGACGGGGGCGGGGGGGGGGGCGGTCAATAATCAGGACAGGGGACTTCCTTCGTGGTCCAGTGGTTAAGACGCTGTGTTTCCACTGCTGGGGGCACAGCTTCCAGCCCTGGTCGGGGAACTAGATCCCGCATGCTGAGCGGCGCGGCCTAAAATAAAATAAGCGGGATGTTGGGACAGCCCCCTTCTCTCCCGCCTCTTCCAGCCTGCTCGTCTCTCATAGACGGAAGAGCACCCGAGCACCTGTGAGCTCTCAGGGCGTGTGCTGGTCCTGCCCACCGGGAAGGACCGGGGTCTTCAGGGGAGAGACACTCAATGTCTCCATCGTTTGTCCAAACATTTATTGAGCGTCGCCTATGTCAGAAATTGGGGTAGTCATCATAATAGTAATAATATAAGAATTCGAAGAGCTGATATTTGTTGAGGGTCAAAGACCTGTACGGTAATCCTTACGTGTTCCCACAACCCCTCCCAGTTCCCCACCCCTGGGCTTCTAGAGGAAGAAGCCAAGGTCATCCTAAGCTGGAGTCATTCGGCTAAAGTCATAGACCCTGAAACAGAGCGGGGTTCAGGACCCAGACATCCAGCACCCAACTGAGCCCTTCCCCCCTTGCCAGGCCTGGGGAGCAGGACCCCAGGGGGGTCCCAGAAATGTTACCATGAGTGTAATGTCAAACAGCTCAGCAGGGCTGTGACCAGGGACCACCTGAACTTGCTAACGTGAGTCGGGTGGATGGGAAACAAAACAGAAGCTCAGAGAAGGGACAGAGACACAAGGCAAAACTCCGGTTCAGGCTAGAGCTGGACTTCCTGGGTGTGAATCTCCCCTAGGACTCTTGTTAGCTCTGTGGCCCTAGGCAAGTTTCTCAGCCTCTCTGTGCCTCTACTTCCCATCTGCCAAAGGGGAATAATCATAGCACCTACCTCTCAGGGTGGTAACGAGGCTTCAGTCACATAACTCCGCAAAGCCTTCCAAGCTCTCCCAGGCAGAGGGGCCTGGGGGCCGCGGAGGCAAGAGCCTGAACCTTTGCTGGGGAAAGTGGGATCCCGGAGCTGCGGGAAATCTGCCTGGAACGCTGCCCCTGGAGAGGGGCCCGGAGCCCCACCGAATCAACCTCCGGGGCCTCAGCGGGGCAGCAGGCCCGGCGTCCGTGGAGAGCACTGGTGTGGAAGTATTGTAATGTTTTAAAAATATATAATCTGGGATTAGATGCCAATTCACATGACCTTTGTCCGTTTTCGCCTGGAGCCACTGAAGCAGGAGTGAATAAATACCGGAGATGGAGAGGCCCGGCCCTGAGCAGGGAGCTTTATGTCCCGAGGGGCCCTATGTCCCCTTTGCCCGAGACGCTCGACTTTCCCGCTGCTCGGCACCCCGTTTCCCTTTCAGAAGTCCTAGTCTGGATGCTGAACTGGAAACGGCAGGGATGGTCTGCCTGAGGTTCCCGAAGCCCAGCGCTGTTTACTATAACAGCTTGCCTCAAGGAGCATCCCGAAGCTGAGGGCCAAACCGCCTGTCGTGCTTTACATGGAATGTTCTACAACGGTTCTCCAACGGCGCCCGCAGCCTGTCAGCATCAGCAGCACCCGGGGACTGGTTAGAGATGCCCATCCCCAGGCCCCACCCCAGCCCTACAGAATCAGCAACACCAGGGCGAGACTCTGCCTTCCGCTTCACCAGCTCCCCAGGGGATTCTGAGGTGCCCCCCGGAAAGTCAGGAAGGATGTGTGAAGCGTGGGGAGGAGCCTGGGGTCTGGCCCCGAGTCCCTTATCCCCATCTAGCTGGTGCTCTGCCCAGCGCTCAACTCCCCCACCTGGAAAGGGGACACGAGGGCAAGTTCCTCACCTGCATCTCAGGATTGGTATGAAAATCAGAAAGCTGCCACGGAGCTTCCCTGGTGGCGCAGTGGTTAAGAATCCGCCTGCCAATGCAGGGAACAAGGGTTCGAACCCTGGTCTGGGAAGACCCCACATGCCGCGGAGCAAGTAAGCCCGGGCTACAACTGAGCCTGCGCTCTAGAGCCCGCGAGCCACAACTACTGAGCATGCGCTCTAGAGCCCGCGAGCCACAATTACTGAGCATGCGCACCTAGAGCCCGAGCTCCGCAACAAGGGAAGCCACCGCAATGAGAGGCCCTCGCAGCGCAAGGAAGAGTGTCCCCCGCTCGCTGCAACTAGAGAAAGACTGCGGGCAGCAACGAAGACCCAACGCACCCAAATATGAAAATTAATTAATTAAAAAAAAAAAACTGCCACGGATGAGAGTACTTCAGAAGTCTAAGTGCGTCGCCCATGACGTTATTTAATGCTGCCTGTCAGCCGCTGCCTCTCCTCCCCAACCCCTCCACTCATGACCCAAGAACGTCAAGAGCATTGGTCTGTAGGCAGTTTTCACCTTGGAACCCCTGGACATCTGCAGGGAGTCCCGCAACCTTTACAACTGAGTGCAAAACTGAGTGGAAAGGGGCACCTTCCGGAGAGAAGACCGTTCAGATCCCCCCGAGTCAAGCCTCGCTGCTTGTGGTGGGCATCTCCCCCTCCCCCCAACACACACACACACAGCCATCAGCAGGGGCTTCCTGGCCGCCCTGGGATAAGGAGGACGGTGGCGGCAGGGGTTAGAGACCCCCATACAGAGAGTGCACCGCCAGCCCCGCCTGAGCGCAGCACATCCACGGGGCCTTCCGCGTCTGCTACGGGGTAACGGGCGGACGGTGCGCCAGGCCCGGAGGTGGGGTGGGGTGGTGACAGCCTCGCACGCGTGTGTCTCCCTCACCCACAGCAGGAGGCAGGGCCGCGGCTTCACCTACATCACCCACGGCCCCTCCCAGCACCTCCACGAGGTCCGTCTCACTCCGGTTTATCCGTGAGAACACTGGCTCGAGGGGCTGAGGGGGGAAGCTGGGATTTGAACCCAGCCTCTGTGACCACGCGGAGCTCACGTGTCAAATGGGCAGGAGGCGGTGGGCCACGGGGGAAAGGGGCTCAAGGTCACCAGGCAGGGATACTGAGATGCCTCACGGAACGCGACGGGAAGAGTCAAAATCGTTCCGAAAGCAAAAGTAAGGCTCCAAAGAAACGGACCAGCGCCCCTGGGGGCCGTGCACGGGTTCCTTGCAGACCAGCTCCACGGCTCCGCTCGTCAGGCCCTTCCCCTTCCCCCAGGCTCCATCCTGACACCCGCCTGATCTCAGCCTTGGGCCCTGGGCCCCCTGCAGTCCGACCTGCTGACCTCACGAGCTCCTCCATGTAGCCCCTCGATCCTTCAGAAATGTGGCCTCGTTCTGACGTCAGAGAGACGAGATAAGCTACCTACAAGGCACCGTGACCAAAAAAAAAAAAAAAAAAAAAACACAAAAAACCACTCGGACGTCGGAAACTGAATTAAGTCTCATTTATTCTAGAGCAAACTCAAAAGGATTTTTTTTTCGTTTTCTTTTTTAGCAAATCCTAGCACATTATTAACAACAACAAAAAATCTGTACATTTGCCATGATACACTTGAAAGTGAAACAAATAAGATATAAATACAGATATGGATGTAACATGAAAAAGCCCAAAAAAACCAAAAACCAAAACCAAAAACCCAACCTGGGGGTGTGGGGACCATGCGTGTGAACAGTGCCGACAAAACTATTTTGGTGGCTGATATTTTTCAGAGCATTTTTTTTCATCTCCAAATATCATGGTTAGCAAAGTCCTGGTGGGAGTCTACAAAGTTCTTATTTGCTGTTCTTTAACGTATAATATTATGCTTGATAAATTAAGGGCGGTGGGGCAAGAAAAAGATTCAGGAGACAGATCGGGTGCGGCTGCGTGACTGAGAGGCTAGTGGGGCCGTGGCGGGCGGCCCGTGGCTGCAGCAGCCCCAGGAAGGCCGCGCCCCCCCCGCCCCCCCCGGGCCTCAGCAGCGGGAGGGAAGCAGGAACCCGGCGAGCTCGCCCCGGCGGTGGCGTCGGGGCTTTTCGGGGTCCTGGACGGTCAGGCCAACGGGGCAGGCGGGCCGAGTCTCGGGTGCTCTGCTCGCCTGTGTTCTGCCGTTTCATCCAAGCAGGACGCCTGCAGGGAGGCGGCGAGGCAGGGCAGCTGCAGCTGTCGGTCGGGAGCGGGCGGGCCCTGTTGGGCTGGGACATCGCGGCTGGGCAAGTGACATTCAAGGCTAGCCCTTTGTGAGCGCCAGGAGGACGCGGCGGCCACGTTCAAGGTCCTTCCCGAGTGCGGGCGGGGCCGTGGCCACCTGGGCGTCCACGAGCTGAAGGAGAGAGGCCTTTCCACACGCGCTCGCCAGGAAGGACTCCGAAATAACCCGGCAGAACACAGGTGCTGCCCCAGACGAGTCATCAGATGCTGACGATGGTAGAGGTCAAGAAAGCGACCCCGCGAGTGATGTAAGAACAAACAGCAATGGACGTAAGGCCTGCGCCTGCTAGGCTCTGAGCCGGTAAGAAGCCAATAACGTTCGACCACGTAAAGCGCGCCCCTGATGTTCCGTCAACTGCAGCAGCGCGGGCCCTCCCGCACGCGCAGGATACCCGCTACGCGCACACACGCACAAAGCGCATGCACGCGCACGCAGTGAGGGCGCCCCGGCCTCTGCTCGCGGACCTCCGTCTTCAGTGCCCATTTCCGCATAAAGTACCTGAAGTCGATTCTGAATGAAAACAAGCTACGTTCGTGGCTCTGCAGCTCAGGGGTGACAGCCACACAGCCTGGCAGCTGCAGGGACTGGGCGCCAGAGCAGCAAACACATCATTAACAAAATGGAAAAGTCAGTTCCGTTTACAGGGGCTACGGTGGAATCTAAGAGAAGACAGACACCTTCCTGACCGCATTAAGAGCTTCCATTTGGCTTGAAGCCTTTTACTCCAAACTTTGTTAACCAGGGTCCTGATCTGGAGTTGCTTTCACTGAAGCAGTGAAACCCTCAAGAAGAGATTTTAAAGGGGTAGGTTTCTCACTGAAGAATTTGACTCTAAAACTGTGTTTCCAATCCCGTTTTTCTGCGATCCGCCACACACCACAATTACTTTTTCCTTAAAACCATGATTCTCTCAACAGAGGATCAAGGAAGTACTTCAGTCCATAAAATTAAAAAAAAAAAAAATCCTGATACCTGGTCTCTCTAGATTTTTCTTTGATCTCAATCCCATATTAAACAGAGAATTCAAAACTGAGATGGCAGAGCTGCCATTTACCAGACTGACCGAGAACATCTTAGAATCAAGCCGCTCAGGCGCGGGTTGGGGAAGGGAAGAGAGGGGGCCCTAAATCGGCACCACCAGGAGCCAGGGTCACAGGGGAAGCGCTGTTAAATAGTGTTTCCCAGGATCTCGGCAGTAAAACGAGCAGCTTCTCCGGTATCTTCGACGCTGCACAAAGGGCCATTTCAAGCACACGCTAACCAAGGCTGTCGATTTACCTTGATTTTTGTGTTTGAATTTCATCTCTAAGAAGCCTCTCAAGTGGCAGTTCTGGGGCAGCGCCGGCATCGGTGGGGTTGCTCAGAGGGGCAGGAGCCCGTCCTGGAAGGAGACCGCGCAGGGCGTCAGCCTCCAGTCCGGAGACCGTGAGCACGATACCACGTGTTCGTTAAAAGGCCATCTTCAGGCTTTTCTACCACTTCTTGCCAAGACTTGATTCATATTCTTAGTAGGTCTTAAAACACAACTTACTACGTACAAACCCTTTCATGGTGTCAGTTGTGGAAGGCGTGGGGCTTTGCCCCACACAGACCACATCCAGACTCAAGGAGGCCGAGATGAAAGAGAAACACAACTTAACCCAACCTCCTCCAATCTTATTAACTGAAGAGAAAATGCTACTTTCTACCAGGTATCGGCTAGAGAGCTCTGATTTTCAAAAACTGCACCCCACACACACGGTTTTACAACCTCAGCAGGCTGGACAAGACGGTTTAAGTATGGCTCTTCTTTTCTTATTCCTTTTGTTTTGTTTTGTAGGAAGATGCAATGCAGGCCTTGCTTCCTTTACATTCAATACCAGTATGATTCTACACAAAAGCTGGAAGGGATCAAAATACTGATTGTAATAAATATTTGCGGGCCTCCTGGTACTGACTGGGCAGCCGATGGGGGGGAGGGGGAGTTCTCTGAGAGGCACCACCGATTGCTTCCAGGGCTACACGGGGACTCTGGCGCCGCATTAGCTATGTGTGGAGACGTCGGATGAGGAGCTGCTGTTGCTGTTCGTGGTCTGCGCCCTCTTTATGTATAAGTTGAGCAGCTTCATCTGCAAGAAGATACAAACGGGTGAGCAGGAGGAAAAAAATCAGAGAGCAGGAAAGAAAACCCAGGTGACAACAAAACAGCACGTCCTTTAGTGGAGAAATTCACTGCACAGACATTTACTGAGTGCCCACCACTGGTCCAAGCCATCTGCCTGGGGCCCGGTCCACCGCGACTGGGAGGTCAGACTAGAGGAGGGGGCGTGAGGGGTTATCACGAAAAGAGGGAAACGTGTTACCACGAGGTGGGGGGCCTCGGGGCTGCAGATCCACACACTTCAGGGGCGAGGCAGCCACTGGCTCCACCCAAGACAGTGGGAAGAGAGGGTGCAAGCCACACTCCATCGGCATGAAGAAGCAAGCCAAGGTCAGAGGTCAAGTTTTCTAACCCTCACACGTGTGCAGAAGCTGCTCCTTCCCCGTCACACACCTCCCGAGGCGCGTGG
This sequence comes from Physeter macrocephalus, assembly GCF_002837175.3. Taxonomy (NCBI): domain Eukaryota; kingdom Metazoa; phylum Chordata; class Mammalia; order Artiodactyla; family Physeteridae; genus Physeter; species Physeter macrocephalus. The sequence goes on from NC_041215.1 coordinate 30,078,777, forward strand.
AATCCGAGGCCGCCCCCATCTGCCCCCCTGGCCTTCCCGCACCCCGGGCCCCAGCCCCACCCACTGTGGCTCGGCACAGGCCACCTCCTGCTGCAGGGAGAAGTGGGCTGGATCTTTCCAGCAAGACTCAACTTCCCTGAGGCCAGACGCTGCGTCACTAAACAACGTGCCCTCAGTCAGGCACAGTGCTTCACAGCGAAAGGGCTTCCAAGCCTGACATCTCATTTGGTTCTAACAAGCCCCTTGGACCCTCAAAATACCTAAAGCACCATGTAACACGGTAGGTTCTTAAATATTTGCTGAATGCCGCTAACTTCATATGTTGATAGTGTGCCTGATCATATTAAGAATTAAAAGAAACAGCTATTTGTAGAAGCAGAGTGCCCATAAAAATCTATGTAACACACAACTGGTAAGATTAAGGGAATATTTACTATCCACAGCTCTTTAGCTGCTGTCTCTGAACAGGCTATAAGGCCAAGTTGAAGCCTGCCTAGGGAGGAGCGGCTGGTCCCCAGGGAACCCACGAAGAGACGCTCCGAGCGGAGTGTGTGGCACAGGAGAAAGCGGGGCCCTCGGATGACGGGTGGGAACAGGACCAGCAACCAGCAGAGCCCCTGCGAGGCAGCACCTCCCTGACCCCCAGCAAGGCGCGCTCAGTCACATGGCCGTGGAGCTCGGAACGCACAGCTGGCAGGAGGGCTCTGCCCGAGTGTCTTCACACAGCAGCCCACCGGGGGTACCCCCCCAGATCAGGACCTGTAACGCCTCTTACTCTTTTCAGCTGCAGGGAGTGTCGGGAATTTACGCTACGTATCCCAGTCTGTTTTTCATCCCACACCTTTCAAAATCTGAAACCTTTCAATAGAACAGTCAGTGTGGTGATCAAAGTGCCATCATTGGACCTCCTTCGTGGCGCAGTGGTTAAGAATCTGCCTGCCAATGCAGGGGCACGGGTTCAGTCCCTGGCCCAGGAAGACCCCACATGCCGCGGAGCAACTGAGCCCATGTGCCACAACTACTGAGCCCGCGCGCCACAACTACTGAAGCCCACACGCCTAGAGCCCACGCTCTGCAACAAGAGAAGCCACCACAATGAGAAGCCCGCGTGCAACAACGAAGACCCAACGCAGCCAAAAATAAATAAATTTATTAAAAAGAAAAACAAAACCCAAAGTGCTATCATTTTACACAAGGTTCCTAATGCTCTAAGGCTCAGGAGGATATGACCAGGGCCAACCAGGTGCAAGGGAAGCCGTGGTACATTCGACAAAGCACTGGCCTGAGGCTCAACAGGTCCAGCAGAATTCTAGGACCAACTCCAACACTAACTAGTTCTGCAACCTCAGGCAAACAATTCTTGAGCCTCGACTTTCCCACCTGCAAAATGCAGAGCAGTGACACTTGCAAGGTGCTTCCTGCAAGCTCCCTGCTCGGAGAACGTGTCCTCTGAGCACCCCAGTCCTACTCCTACCTGAGCTGTTCACACTGTTCCTCGCTGCAGTCCACTCCTTCCCTCCCTGTGCAGCTCCCCAATCCTGCCAAGCCCAGCCCAATCTAGTCCCACTTCCTCCAGGCCCCTGACCCAGCAATCAGAGCCCGTCCCACCGTGTCCACTGGTCACTCCCGGGCAGCTGTACAAGTTTCCTCATGTGTCAGTCCTGTCAGGGAAGGACGAGCTCTTGCTCTTCCCATGTGCCTTAGCATAGTGTGCTGAAGACAGCAGGTTCCTAACATGTACTTGTTGAATCAAAGAGTTTTTTTTTAATACATCTTATTGGAGTATAATTGCTTTACAATGCTATGTTAGTTTCTGCTGTACACCAAAGTGAATCAGCCATATGCATACATATGTCCCCATATCCCCTCCCTCTTGTGTCTCCCTCCCTCCCACCTTCCCTATCCCACCCATCTAGGTGGTCACAAAGCACCGAGCTGATCTCCCTGTGCTATGTGGCTGCTTCCCACTAGAGTTTTTAAAGAAGAAAAAAGTGATCTAGAAAACAGGGTAGTTATATTTCTATGAAAGCCTGGTTAAAAATGAGCTGCTAAACATTGCTAATAGTTATTTACAACTCAGAACCCCTATTGTATCTACCTAGTCAAGTCTAGAACATAATTGCAAGTGCAAGGAAAAGATGACGGTAATAGAGTGAACGATGTGTATATGTTCAATGGTTTACAAGCTTTAAACTGATTATCACATTTGGGCCTCAAAACAATCCTTTGAGGTAGGCAGAACAGGTTCTCCTATTTTACAAATGAAAAGGCCAGGGTTCAGAAAGCTTGCTCAATGAGCTGGCATAAATTCAAATTAGAGGATTATAACTTTAGGATGTCAAATGTAATCCACAAAGAAAACAGGTATAGAATATACACAAAAGGAAATGAGAAGGGAATTAAAACATTTCAGTACAAAAAGCAAACAAACACAAAACAGTAGTGTAGAAAAATGAGGGACAAAAAAGCTATAAGGCACATAGAAAACAAATACCACGATGACAGAAATCTCTCCCTTATCAGTAATTGCTTTAAATGTGAATGAGTTACATTCTCCAATCAAAAGACAGAGACTGGCAAAATGGATAAAAAGAAAACCAAGATTCAACTATATGTTGTCTACTAGAGACTCACTTTAGATCCAAAGACACAAATAGGTTGAAAGTGAAAGAATGGAAAAGGATATTCTATGCAAACAGTAACCAAGCGTACGGGGTAGCTACACTAATATCAGACAAAATACAGTTTAAATCAAAAAAGGTTACAAGAAACAGATGGATATTACATATTAATAAAAGAGCAATACAGCAAGAAAATTTAATATTTATAATTACACATGTAAGAACATGCCATCAAAATGTATGAAGTAAAAACTGACAGCATGGAAGGGAGAAATAGGTTTTTTTTGTTTGTTTGTTTGTTTTTTGTTTTGTTTTGTTTTTTAAAATTTATATATTTATTTATGGTTGTGTTGGGTCTTCGTTTCTGTGCGAGGTCTTTCTCTAGTTGTGGCGAGCGGGGGCCACTCTTCATCGCGGTGCGCGGGCCTCTCACTATCGCAGCCTCTCTTGTTGCGGAGCACAGGCTCCAGACGCGCAGGCTCAGTAATTGTGGCTCACGGGCCCAGTTGCTCCGCGGCATGTGGGATCTTCCCAGACCAGGGCTCGAACCCGTGTCCCCTGCATTGGCAGGCAGATTCTCAACCCTGTGCCACCAGGGAAGCCCGAGAAATAGTTTTATAGTAATAGTTGGGAGACTTCAATATTCCACTCTAGAGGACTTGAACAACACAATAAATCAACTAGATCTAAAAGACATATGCAAAACACTCTACCCAAGAATACACATTCTTCTCAAGTGCACATGAGACCTTCCGAAGATAGACCATATGTTAGGCCACAGATTAAGCCTCGATACATTTTAAAAGATAAATATGATACAAAGTACCTTTTTCTGACCACAATAGATGAACTCAGAAATCAGTAACAGAAAGAAAACTGAAAAATTCACAAATTTGTGGAAATTGAACAGCACACTCTCAAACAACCAATGGGTTAAAGAAGAAATCACAAAGGAAATAGGAAAATATCTTGAGACAGATGAAAATGAAAACAACATACCAAAACTTATGGGATGCAGCAAAAGCAGTGCAAAGAGAGAAATTCATAGCTATTTAAAAAAGGAAGATCTGTATCAACAACCTAATTTTATATATCTTAAGGAACTAGAAAAAGAATAATAAATTAAACCCCAAGCTAGCAGAAGGAAGAAGATAATAAAGATTTGAGCAGAGATAAATGAAACAAACAAAAAATAGAGGTAACAAAACCAAAACTTGGCTCTTTGAAAAAAAATCAACAAAACTGACAAACCTTTAGCTAAGTTAACTAACAAAAAAAGAGAGAAGACTCAAATTGTTAAAATCAGAAACAAACGTGGGGACATTATGACTGATTCTACAGAAATCAAAAAGATCATGAGAATACTATGAGTAATTGTACACCAACAAACTAGGTAACTTAGATGAAATGGACAAACTCCTAGAAACAAAAAACCTACCAAGAAGAAAAGAGAAACCTGAACAGACCCATAACTAGTAAAGAGATTGAATCAGTAATCAAAAATCTGACAAAGAAAAGCCCCTGACCAGGTGGCTTCATTGGTGAATTCTACCAACATTTAGAGAACTAACACAATCCTTCTCAATTTTTTCTAGAAAACTGAAGAGGAAGGAACACTTCTGAATTCATGCTATGAGGTCAGCATTCTCCTGATATCAAAGCCAGATGAAGACATAACAAGAAAACTACAGATCAATAGCCCTTATGAACACTGATGCAAAAATCCTCAAGAAAAGACTGGCAAACCAGATTCAACAGCACATTAAGAGGCTTTAATATCATGACCAAGTGGGATTTATTCCTGAAATGCAAGCATGGTTCAACATACAAAAATTGATAAATATAATACACCACATTAACAGAATGAAGGAAAAAACAAACAAACCCCCCCCAGGGACTTCCCTGGTGGTGCAGTGGTTAAGAATCTGCCTGCCAATGCAGGGGACACGGGTTCGAGCCCTGGTCCGGGAA
>NC_041215.1:30084353-30087804 GCF_002837175.3 Physeter macrocephalus
CTCCCGTTGCGGAGCACAGGCTCCGGACGCGCAGGCCCAGCGGCCATGGCTCACGGGCCCAGCCGCTCCGCGGCACGTGGGATCTTCCCGGACCGGGGCGCGAACCCGTGTCCCCTGCATTGGCAGGCGGACTCTCAACCACTGCGCCACCAGGGAAGCCCCTACTATTATACTTCTTTTTTTGTGGTATGCGGGCCTCCCTCTGTTGTGGCCTCTCCCGTTGCGGAGCACAGGCTCCGGACGCGCAGGCCCAGCGGCCATGGCTCACGGGCCCAGCCGCTCCGCGGTATGTGGGATCTTCCCGGACCGGGGCACGAACCCGGTTCCCCTGCATTGGCAGGCGGACGCGCAACCACTGCGCCAGCAGGGAAGCCCTTATACTTCTTATGGTGATTTGTGCTCAGTGTTCTTTGATGTTATGACTATAGTTGTTTGGGCTGCCACGAACCATGCCCATATGTAAAGACAGCAAATGTCATCCACCGATGTGTGTGCTCTGACTGCGCGAGAGACCCACCATTCCCGGGTCTCTCTCCCTGTACTTGCACCTCCCTAGTCCCTGAGACACAACACTATTGAAATTAGGCCAATTAATAACCCTACCGTGGCCTGAAGTTTTCAAGTGAAAGAGCTGCACTTCTCTCACTTTAAATCAAAAGCTAGAAATGATTAAGGGTAGTGAGGAAGGCATATTGAAAGCTGAGACAGGCCAAGAGCTAGGCCTCTTGCGCCACAGTTAGCCAAGCTGTGAATGCAAAGGAAAAGTTCTTGAAAGAAACTGGAAGTGCTGCTCCAGTGAATACACGAATGATAAGAAAGCAAAATAGCCTTACTACTGATATGGAGAAAGTTTTAGTGGTCTGTACAGAAGATCAAACCGGCCACAACATTCCCTTAAGCCCAAACCTATTACAGACCAAGGGCCTAACTCTCTTCCATTCTAGGAAGGCTGAGAGAGATGAGGAAGCTGCAGGAAAAAAGTCTGATGCTGGCAGATGTTGGTTCATGAGGTTTAAGGAAAGAGCCGCCTGCATAACATGAAAGTGCCAGGTGAAGCAGCAAGTGCTGATGTAGAAGCTGCAGCAAGTTATCCAGAGGATCTAGCTAAGATAGTTAATGAAGGTGGCTACACTGAACAACAGATTTTCAACGTAGGCAAAACAGCCTTATAATGGAAGAAGACGCTATCTAGGACTTTCAGAGCCAGAGAGGAGAAGCCAATACCTGGCTTCAAAGCTTCAAAGGACAGACTGACCCTCGTTAGGAGCTAATGCAGCTGGTGACTTTCAGTTCATTTGCCATCTGAAAATCCCAGGGCTCTGAAGAATTATGCTCAACCTACTCTGCCTGTGCTCTGTAAATGCAACAACAAAGCCTGGATGACAGCACAGGTTTACAACATGATTGAGTATTTTAAGCCCACTGTTGAGACCTATAGCTCAGAAAAGAAGATTCCTTTCAAAATATTACTGTTTATTGACAGGGTATCTGGTCACCCAAGAGCTCTGATAAAGATGTACAACAAGATTAATGTTGTTTTCATGCCTGCTAACACACACCCATTCTGCAGCCCAAGGATCAAGGATAATTCTGACTTTCAAGTCTTACTATTTAAGAAATACATTTCGTAAGGTGATCACTGCCATAGTGCTTCCTCTGATGGATCTGGGCAAAGTCAACTGTAAACCTTCTGGAAAGGATTCAGCATCCTAGGTGCCATGAAGAACATTTCTGATTCACAGGAACAGGCCAAAATACCAACATCAACAGGAGTTTGGAAGAAGTTGATTCCAACCCTCCTGGACGCCTTTGAGGGGTTCAAGACTTCAGGGGAGGAAGGAACTGCAGATGTGGTGGAAACAGCAGGAGAACTAGAATTAGAAGTGGAGCCTGGGGCTTCCCTGGTGGGGCAGTGGTTGAGAGTCCGCCTGCCGATGCAGGGGACACGGGTTCGTGCCCCGGTCCGGGAAGATCCCACGTGCCGTGGAGCAGCTGGGCCCGTGAGCCATGGCCGCTGAGCCTGCGCGTCCGGAGCCTGTGCTCCGCAACGGGAGAGGCCGCAGCAGTGAGAGGCCCACGTACCGCAAAAAAAATAAAAAATAAAAAAAAAGAAGTGGAGCCTGAAGATGGGACTGAATTGATGAAATCTCATGATAAAACATTAGTGCATGTGGAGTTGCTTCTTACAGATGAGCAAAGAAAGTGGTTTCTTTTTTTTCTTTCAAAGCAAAATTAATTGTAATGAGTTTTTTAAAAAAGAAATACAAACCATGAAACACCTCTCTAAAGGAATGGGGAGGGGAGGGTGTCATGAAATCCAAGAAACAGGGAATTGTATCTTCAGAATCCTTGGGAAATTCTGGCTGCCTGATGACTTTGGGGAAGTTGCCTGACTCTGGAAGAGGCAAAGGTTTTGTTTGTCTGTTTGTTTGTTTTTGGTAGAGGAGTTGGTGAAATACTTTAAACTGTTCTGCACTCATCTCCAAAGTCTGCATTTTACATCTTGTCCGGAAATTCAGTCTTAGTTTGTAACGGCATATATGTGTAAAGGTGCTTTTAACAACAGGAATGTTTAGTGCAGTGTAGAAAGTCTTTGAGCCAAATCCTGCCTTCAGTGTGCACTTAAGTTTCCATTAAAGGAGAGTGGCAACTGAGCTTGTAGAGCTGAGGGTAAAATTTGAATTCTGCTGTAGGAGATCAGAGTATTAGGAGCTGGGATATTGAATTTCACCTTTCCCCACGCTGACATTGGCTTTCCTCTGGAGCCTCACCAACTAGTGAAATCTAGTTCAGTTGCATGATTTCTTAATTTTTTCTCCACTAACCCAAATCCAGAGATACAAATCTGGAGCTTAGGGGGATCTCATGTGAAAGTGGTTTCTTGAGACGGAATCTACTCCTGGTGAAGATGCTGTGAAGACTGGTGAAATGACAACTAAGGATTTAGAATATTACACAGACTTATTTGATAAAGCAGTGGCAGGTTCGAGAGGATTGACTCCGATTTTGAAAGAAATTCTACTGTGGGCAAAATGCTATCAAACAGCATTGCTGCAACAGAGAAACTGTGAAGAGTCGATCGATTTGGCAAACTTCACTGTTGTCTTATTTTAGGAAACTGCTGCGGCCACCTTCACCTTCAGCAGCCACTGCCCTGATCAGTCAGAAGCATCAACACTGAGGCCAGACCCTCCACCAGCAAAAAGATTATGACTTGCTGAAGGCTCAGGTGACGGCTAGCATTATTTAGCAATAACTTTTTAAAAATTAAGGTAGGTATATTGACTATTTTTAGACATAATGCTATTGCACACTTAATAGACTACAGTATAGTGAAGACATAACTTTTTTTTATTTATTTTTTTTGTGGTATGCGGGCCTCCCTCCGCTGTGGCCTCTCCCGTTGCGGAGCACAGGCTCCGGACGCGCAGGCTCAGCGGCCATGGCTCAC
>NC_041215.1:30091067-30128173 GCF_002837175.3 Physeter macrocephalus
GTGGGGCAGTGGTTGAGAGTCCGCCTGCCGATGCAGGGGACACGGGTTCGTGCCCCGGTCCGGGAAGATCCCACGTGCCGTGGAGCAGCTGGGCCCGTGAGCCATGGCCGCTGAGCCTGCGCGTCCGGAGCCTGTGCTCCGCAACGGGAGAGGCCGCAGCAGTGAGAGGCCCACGTACCGCAAAAAAAATAAAAAATAAAAAAAAAGAAGTGGAGCCTGAAGATGGGACTGAATTGATGAAATCTCATGATAAAACATTAGTGCATGTGGAGTTGCTTCTTACAGATGAGCAAAGAAAGTGGTTTCTTTTTTTTCTTTCAAAGCAAAATTAATTGTAATGAGTTTTTTAAAAAAGAAATACAAACCATGAAACACCTCTCTAAAGGAATGGGGAGGGGAGGGTGTCATGAAATCCAAGAAACAGGGAATTGTATCTTCAGAATCCTTGGGAAATTCTGGCTGCCTGATGACTTTGGGGAAGTTGCCTGACTCTGGAAGAGGCAAAGGTTTTGTTTGTCTGTTTGTTTGTTTTTGGTAGAGGAGTTGGTGAAATACTTTAAACTGTTCTGCACTCATCTCCAAAGTCTGCATTTTACATCTTGTCCGGAAATTCAGTCTTAGTTTGTAACGGCATATATGTGTAAAGGTGCTTTTAACAACAGGAATGTTTAGTGCAGTGTAGAAAGTCTTTGAGCCAAATCCTGCCTTCAGTGTGCACTTAAGTTTCCATTAAAGGAGAGTGGCAACTGAGCTTGTAGAGCTGAGGGTAAAATTTGAATTCTGCTGTAGGAGATCAGAGTATTAGGAGCTGGGATATTGAATTTCACCTTTCCCCACGCTGATATTGGCTTTCCTCTGGAGCCTCACCAACTAGTGAAATCTAGTTCAGTTGCATGATTTCTTAATTTTTTCTCCACTAACCCAAATCCAGAGATACAAATCTGGAGCTTAGGGGGATCTCATGTGAAAGTGGTTTCTTGAGACGGAATCTACTCCTGGTGAAGATGCTGTGAAGACTGGTGAAATGACAACTAAGGATTTAGAATATTACACAGACTTATTTGATAAAGCAGTGGCAGGTTCGAGAGGATTGACTCCGATTTTGAAAGAAATTCTACTGTGGGCAAAATGCTATCAAACAGCATTGCTGCAACAGAGAAACTGTGAAGAGTCGATCGATTTGGCAAACTTCACTGTTGTCTTATTTTAGGAAACTGCTGCGGCCACCTTCACCTTCAGCAGCCACTGCCCTGATCAGTCAGAAGCATCAACACTGAGGCCAGACCCTCCACCAGCAAAAAGATTATGACTTGCTGAAGGCTCAGGTGACGGCTAGCATTATTTAGCAATAACTTTTTAAAAATTAAGGTAGGTATATTGACTATTTTTAGACATAATGCTATTGCACACTTAATAGACTACAGTATAGTGAAGACATAACTTTTTTTTATTTATTTTTTTTGTGGTATGCGGGCCTCCCTCCGCTGTGGCCTCTCCCGTTGCGGAGCACAGGCTCCGGACGCGCAGGCTCAGCGGCCATGGCTCACGGGCCCAGCCGCTCCGCGGCATGTGGGATCCTCCCATACCAGGGCGCAAACCCGGTTCCCCTGCATCGGCAGGCGGACGCGCAACCACTGCGCCACCAGGGAGGCCCAAGACATAACTTTTATACGTACCGGGAAACCAAAAAATTTGTGTGACTTGTTTCATTGCAATATTCGCTTTACTGCAGTGATCTGGACCCGAATCCGCACTCTCTCCGAGGCTGCCTGTATCTCAACATATCAAAAGCTAGATATGAAAAGCACACTGAACATTATGCTCGATGGTAAAAGACTGAAAACTTTTCCTTTAAGATGAGGAACAAGGATGCCTACCTTTCACCATTTCTATTAATATAGTACTGTAAGTTCCAGCCAGAGCAATTAGGCAGGAAAAGAAAAAAAAAGGCATCCAGATTGGAAAGGAAGAAGCAAGATTATCTTTGTTCATAGATGATATACAGTTTACCCTTGAGCAACACAGGTTTGAACTGCGCAGGTCCATTTATACAGGGATTTTTTTTTTCAACACACACAGCACTGCACCATCTGCGGTCAGTTGGCTACACAGAAGTGGAACCACAGGTATGGGACTTGAGCATCTGCAGAGTTTGTTATCTATGGCAATCCCAGTGGATACCAAGGGACGACTGTGATCTCACAGGTATAAAATCCTAAAGATTCTACAAAAAAAAACATTAAGACTAATAAAAGAATTCAGCAAAGTAGCAGAATACAAAATCAGTGAGCAAAATTCAACTGCATTTCTATACTCTAAAAATGAAAAATTCGGGCTTCCCTGGTGGTGCAATGATTAAGAATCCGCCTGCCAATGCAGGGGACACGGGTTCGAGCCCTGGTCCGGGAAGACTCCCACATGCCGCGGAGCAACTAAGCCTGTGTGCCACAACTACTGAGCCTGCACTCTAGAGCCCGTGCTCCGCAACAAGTGAAGGCACTGCAGTGAGAAGCCCACACACCCGCAACGAAGAGTAACCCCCGCTTGCTGCAACTAGAGAAAGTCCGTGTGCAGCAATGAAGACCCAACACAGCCAATAAATAAATAAATATTTTTTTAAAAAGAAAAATCCAAAAAGGAAGTTAAGAAAACAACTCCGTTTACAACACCATCAAAAAGAATAAAATACTTAGGAGTTAACCAAGGAAGTGAAAGAATTGTACAATAAAACTATACAATGTTACTGAAAGGAATTAAAAACACAAATAAAAAGACATCCCATGTGGTGTACAACATGGTAACTATAGTAAATAATACTGTATTGTATATGTGAAGGTCACGAACAGAGTAGATCTTAAAATTTCTCATCACAAGGAATAAATTGTGTAGCTGTGTGTGATGACAGATGTTACCTAGACTTACCGTGGTGATCGTTTTGCAATATAAATAAATATCAAATCATTACATTGTACATCTGAAACTAATGTAATTTCATGTTTATTATATCTCAATTTAAAAAACTAAAGACAAACAACAACTCATCACAGTATGGAGGTTAAAAAAAAAAAAAAAGACATCCCGTGTTCATGAATTGGAAGTCAATACTACTAGGATGTCAATACTACCCAAAGCTATCTATAGATTCAATGAAACCCCTATGAAAATTCCAATGAGGTTCTCTGAAGAAACAGAAGGTCTTTTCAACAAATGGTATTGGAAAAACGGAATATCCACACACAAAAGAATGAAATTGGACCCTTACCTAACACCATACACAAAAATTAACTCAAAATGGATCAGAGACCTGCATTAAAAGCTAAAATTTTAAAATTGTTAGAAGAAAGCACAGGGCAAAAGCTTCACAACACTGGGTTTGGCAATGGTTATTGAATATGACACCAAAAGCACAGGCAAAAAAATAACAGACAAATTGGATTTCACGAAAATTAAAAAAATTTTGTGCATCAAAGGTCAAGGGATTAATATCCAGAATATAGAGAGAACTTCTATAACTCAACAATAACAAAAAAACAAACGACATAATTCAAAAATAGGCAAAGGACTTGAATAGACATTTCCCTGAAGAAGATATACAACTGGCCAACAAGCATATGAAAAGATGCTCAACATCACCAATCATTAGGGAGATGCAAATCAAAACTACAATGAGATATCGCCTCACACCACCCATGAGGATGGCTATTATCAAAAAAGAAGAGAAAATAACACGTGCTGGCGAGGATGTGGAGAAACTGAAACCCTTGTGCGTTGGCGGTGGGAATGTGAAATGGTGCGGCTGCTGTGGCAAACAGTTTGGCAGTTATATGATCCTGCAACTCCACTCCTGGATATATACCCAAGAGCATTGAAAGTGGGGTCTCAAAGAGGTATTTGTACCACCATGTTCATAGCAGCATTACTCGTAATAGCCAACAAGTGGAAACAGTCCACAAGGCCATTACCAAGAAATGGATAAGCAAAATGCTGCATGTACATTCAATGAACTGTTATTCAGCCTTAAAAAGAAGGGAAGGGGCTTCCCTGGTGGCGCAGTGGTTAAGAACCCGCCTGCCAATGCAGGGGACGCGGGTTCGAGCCCTGGTCCGGGAAGATCCCACATGCCGCGGAGCAACTAAGCCCGTGCGCCACAACTATCGAGCCTGCGCTCTAGAGCCCGCGAGCCACAACTACTGAGCCTGCGTGCCACAACTACTGAAGCCCGTGTGCCTGGAGCCTGTGCTCCCCAACAAGAGAAGCCACCGCAGTGAGAAGCCCACGCACCACAACCAAGAGTAGGCCCTGCTCGCCGCAACTAGAGAAAGCCCGCATGCAGCAGCGAAGACCCAACGCAGCCAAAAATAAGTAAATAAATAGGAAATTCTGACACCTGCTACAACATGGGTGAACCTAGAGAACATTATGCTCAGTGAAATAAGCCAGTCACGAATAGACAGATACTGTGTGATTCCACTTATGAGTATTTTACAGTCACAGAGACAGAAAGTAGAATGGTGGTTGCCAGGGGCCGGGGGGAGGGGGAATATTATAGATTTCAGTTTTCCAAGGTGCAAAGAGCTCAGGAGGTGGATGGTGGTGATGAATATGCATAATATGAATGTACTTAGTGTCTGTGAACTGGACACTTAAAAATGGTTAAGATAGTAAATTTTATGTTACCTGTATTTTACAGAGAGAGAGAGAGGGAGAGAGAGCAGAAAGGAAAGGTTGCTCAAAGTCGTACAGCTAGTCAGTGGGGGACAGGTTTTCTGATCCTAAAGCCAGCACTGCTGCCATGGCAACAGGACACTTGTCAAATGCACCTCACAGGTTCCTTCCCTGGCCTTGCACCGGCCTTTCTCTACAGAACCTGATGTCATTTATTAACTTCATTTAAGTGGTGGAAGGAGAGTCTGATAGGCTTGGTGACACACAGAAACTGGAAGCCACGGCATGATTCTCTGTTTCTAACTTAGCACCACCTGCTGTCAGCTACCCATTTTGGGAGGCTGGGTGGGAGGGTGTTTGTTTTAGGCGATGTGCGCTGGAGTCTACCAGGTTCACGTTAACACACCGGAGTTCTCACCTATAAAAACCGTAACAGCCGGAAGCTCTGCGCTGCCCCAGTGGACAGGTGTGCGGCCAGCCTCCCCAAGCCCTCCGAGCCGACCGACAGCATCAGCGGGGAGATGGGAATGTTGGCTCCGATCAGGACTGGGCTCCAGACCCGAGACCGCCGCTGCAAGGGGCAGCAGGTCAACCGCAGGACAGGGATGAGAAGACACCTGCGTTTTCTCAGCCCCTTGCCGGAGGGGGCACATGAGATGGCAGGGCAGCTCCCTTACTCACGAGAGTAGAAAGTACCAGAAAACCGAGGTCTGGCTAGTATTACTTTTGGGTGAATTTCCCATTTTACGAATCTAATTCCTTTAGTCAAGACTGTCTGTGCCGTCCCCACCGCCGCCACGGACCATCCACAGCCCCCGACGGCGGCCACGGAGGGAGGGGGGCTCCCGGCGCAGCACACTGCGCGGCACTCTCAGCTCAGGGTCCTGCAAGCCGTGGCCAGGAGGGCTGGACGGGGACCTCAGGAGGTGGAATCAGGGGAAGCGGCCTCCACACCTGCCAGCCCCACTGCTGGTTTCTGTCTGCGGGAAGAGTCAAGTGTCTCCTTCTGGACCAGTGGTTCTCCACCAGGGCTGATTCTGCCCCGAGGGGACACCTGGCCAGGTGTGGGGACACCAACTGAGGGTGGGGTGTGCTCCCGGGACCTCAGGGATGGTGCCTCCACCGGGAAGTGGCCCGAGGCGTCGGCAGTGCTGAGGGTGCGAGCCCTGCTCGGGCGAAGGCAGCAGAGCCAGCTTTGCCAGAACCCCGTGAGCGGTGATGCTCACGAACTGTGTCAAAGGAACAGCCCCACTGAAGAGCCACGCGCTTCACCTCTGCTCCCCGCTTTTCTAAGGAGGAAGGCCAGGCGCTGCAGGCTTTGCGCGCGCGTATCTGCACCCCTGCCCAGGGCCTCTGTAACTTCACGGTGACACGTTTGCCCCGCGGCCCAGGCCCTGGCCTCTCCAGCCGGAGCTCTAGGGTGGCCACCTGCTCTCCCCTAGCGGTTCATCAGATGTGAGTTTATTTTTCAACCAACAAGCACTCCATCCCCCGTCACCTTCCATGAGCCCATCGTCCTTCTGCCCCATTTTCTGGCCCTGAGTCTAGAAGGAATACGAGAGGCAGCCCAGGGAATAAAAAGCCCGGCTTCCAGAATGAGATCACTGTGGGCCCCCGGGCGGGTCACGTGCAGGGTCACCGTCCTCACCCCACAGGGACCTGGAGCCCCCCAGCCTTGTGTGAAGCCAGCAGGTAAACGTCCTTAGTGTTTCAGGGGGAGAAAACAAGCTGGTTTCTAAAGAAAGTCATCTTCCTTTTTGGGATAAACTATAAGTTCAAAGCTATCGTTTCAAAAACCGGAGCAATGACAGACCGCGTTGTACCTTAGTGACTTCACTAAATGGCCGGTTACTTCGTCTCTAGAGAAACGCCTCTGGAGAATAAGGCCCAGCTAGAACGCACGTGCTGAGGAAGCCCGTGCGGACCCCAGAGCTGCAGGGCAGCAAGTCTGCAAGGCGCCAGCAGGCCCAGGTGTACAACCCGCCCGTGTAACACTATACGCACCTTGCTGCCCGTGAGCTGTGCCAGGTGAGGTTTCAACTCTTCTCCGATGACGGAATAAATCGCCACTAAGCAAAACACGCTGGCCTTACGCACGCTGCTCTCGGTGTTGTCGTAACCCTGCAGTCGGAGAGGGACACAGAAAGGAAACGAGATCAGAGCTTTGCCTGACTGTCAATATTTCATCAACGTTTCCACAAATGCCCTCTCGGTTCAACCTCGACCTCGTCAGGAGCGGCCTGGATACACCTGAGCTCTGCCCGTGAACCCCGAGAGCTCTCGCCCCGGAGAGGCCACATGTAAGAGTGCCAAGAGTGAGCTGCTTCCGGGCTGGGAGGCTGGAGGCTGGCGAGCTGGTCTCCTCCACACAGATAGACGCTGTATCACGAGCTGCCAGGCAGCACCAGCCAAGAGACGTCATGAGAGAACAGAATGAGGAAAGGAAATCAAGGGGAAAAATACCTGGCTTCTTTCCTATTTCTTGCCGTGGTAAAGCAAACCTCACACGTGCAAACCCCTTTCAAGAAATGAGAACCGCGTCGCTCACTCTCGTGGGCAAAACTCCACTGTCCACGGACTGCGGGGAACATCCGCCCGTAGCCAGACCTCCGCATCCCTCTCCAGCTGGACCACAACCTGCCTGTCGGCCTCCCCCTGCCCCACACCCAGGTGGGACCGTCTGCTCTCCTCCGAGCAGCCCTCTGGACCTTTCTGCCTTTGTGTCTTTCCCTCTGCCTGGAATAAGCCAGTGCTCGGCGGTAGGTGTTTAAATTTCTGAGCCCAGCACTCAGCAAACAGCAGCATTTATTAAGTGTAAAGCTGATGTCTCTCTACCCTTCCCCACTGAAATCTCTCCCTAGGGCCCAACTCTAAACCACTTCTTCTCTGAGCCCATCTCTCTCTGACACCCCAACCCAGAGGTCAGCCCCCACCCCGATCTCAGAGGCCCCTACCTGCACCCCCGTGGCAGCAACTCAGCACACGGCACCCGCCCTCACCCATGGCCGTCTGTACGGCTGTACTGGGTCCTGGAGCGGGCTGGAGACTCCTTGAGGTAGGGTCCCAGCAGTGGAAAACACCTTGTCTTCCAGAGTCTACTTAATTCAACGCCTCATGCTCACGAGGGTTTTCAGTTAATATTAGCTGGACGGATAAGAGCCAGGACCACTGTTTGATGCTGGGCTCCACGGCCCACCCTGCCCAGGGCTGGGCCCACTGCCGTGCAGTAAGGAAGGAACAACGAAGAAAGATCAAAACATGTTCACTGTAAACAGAAAGTTCCTTCTGTGAGCCACAGGCCTGGGCTGCCAGGAAGATCTTCCTGTGCGTTCAGCAGAGGGTAGGCCAGGAGAGACAGAGAAGGGCCCGGGTCCGAGGCAGGGGCCGCTCCGCCCGTTGTCCCGCCCGCCCCTCGGGGGCCCACCTGCAGCAGGCCCGGGATGATGTCCGCGAGGAGCTGCAGCAAGGACTCCTTGGCGATCCTCTCGACGACTTTGGTCTGCATCTTGATGGCGGCCAGGTTGATGGGGTAGTCGGCCGTCTGGATGATGGGGCACAGCACTTTGATGCACTGCTCCGGGTGGATGGAGCTGGCCAGCGTGGAGGCGGCCTCCTCGGCAGCCCTCACCACCTGAAACACGGCCCGCACGTGGGTGAGCTCTAGCCACACCAGACAGCACTGCCGCCCGAGGTCACAGGCCCAGGGACAGTCTCGCGTCGCTCCGCGCTGGGAGGCCCCCGGCCCCGGCCCGGCTGCGCTTTTGCTCCAACAGCGTCAGCCGGGTGGGCTGGCTGTAGAGGGCAGCCGTACTCCAGAAGAGCCGTGTCCTACTCTCCGGCTCCTAAGGGCCTTAGAAACCTGACAGCCTGGGCGATCTTCCCCTACTGCCCTCCCCCCGCTCTGTCTGTGCTGTGTGTGTTCGCGCGCTCGTGTGTGGCAGCAGCTGAGCTGAGCTCAGGGCCTGTCAGGGCGGGCTGGTCCACGCGGGGCGGGCACAGGAGGAGGCAAAGGCTCGGGAGGTGGCTGGTGAGGGACAGGAAGCGGGAGGCTTCTCTGGTGGCCCGCGGGGCTCCTACGGCTCCAGCCCCGCTGGCAAGCAGTCACTAGTCACCAGTCATGCTCAGGGCCTCTCACTCCACACACCCCCCCCCCACAGACACATATATACACACACATATATATATACACACACACATACACAGACATATACACACAGACACAGATATACACACACACATACACACATATATACACATTATACACCCACAGACACATATATACACACACATATATATATACACACACACATACACAGACATATACACACAGACACAGATATACACACACACATACACACATATATACACATTATACACACATACACACACATATACACACAGACACATAACAGACACATATATACACACACACACATATACACACACATATATACACACATATACAAAGACACACATATATACACACACACACACATATATATACACACAGACACACATATACACAGACACACATATATATACACAGACACACATATACACACACATATACACACACGCATATATATACACACAGACACACACACACACGCACAGAAATGAGACTATTTAAAGGAAGCCCATCGTGATGTTTCTCCTGCCAACTCTGTCGCCTACAAACTGCGGTTTGTCCCACTCAGGTCCCCTGACAGCAGAGTCTGCTGTGCCTGCACGACCTTTAACCTCTCACCCCAAGAAGGGCAGAGTCGGAGAGGCACACGCTCAGCCTGTTGAGAGCAGCGCAGCAGACGCACCTCAGTTCGCTCCTCTACCAAGAGGAGCCTCAATTTTAAAAATTCCACGGTGGGGATTTTAACAAAACACCTACTTTCACGGCTATCTGGATTAAGAAAGATGACACGGCAATGCCTGTAGCTGCAGAGCCCGTGTGGCTCCGAGCTCGGCCTTGGTGGAGGAACAGCAGAGAAGTGGGGCTGGGTGGCTGAGGTGCCCCACAAGGCTCCAGGGCTCGGTCCAGAGGTCTGCCCGGTCCGATACTCACTCCAAAGGGCCACCCCGATGACCAGGCACGGAAGGAAACGAGGCCTGTGCGGGAACGCTGCGAGGCCGCGCCCCGCCACCTGCTGCGGGGCCCCGCCGGCTCCCTTCACCCTTCCTGAAAGTTGCTCACTTGCGCCAGTGACCTGGCCGGGCAGGTCCCCCTCACCCCAGCGGAACCCCCGGGGCACCCTGATCACCGCACTTCTTCGCGCTGCAGACACCGTCTCCCCACGAGACTAAGGGCTCCTTGAAGGCAGGCGAGCTCCCATGTTGGCCACCCTTCTGTCCCCGTGCCCAGCAGTGTCCATCCTCACGCACTAGGTGCTCAGGAAGTGTCTGTCCAACTCATTTCCCCACTGTGTGTGTGTGTGTGTGTGTGTGTGTGTATTTAAATGCTCATGACTGGCAAAGTCAGCTCCAGGGCACGCCTCACTTATCTGCATTTCCATGCTCCAACTAAGGAGCCGGTCCAGAAAATGAGGAGGAAGGCACAATATCTACAAAGGACCAACTTGGGCTTTGGGAAAAATCAGCTGTACAAGGCCCAGAGTGTCCATTCTGGGTGACACACTAGACGGCCAACAGATCTGTTCTTTGGAAAAGAGACTTGAGTTCAGTTAGCTTTTGCCAGTGATCGGTTTGTTTGGAGAGGGATAGCATATTGCTTAGAAGGGCTCCATCACGCAACAATTACTAGGTGAAGGGCTCTTCTTCCTCCTCAGCTCAGACATGTCCCTGAGACTGTGGTCAGTCCACGGCAGACCTGGCAGAGCCAGGCGTTTGGCGTGTTACACACGGCTAGGCAGACGGTGGAAGAGGGGGCCCGTCCCTTCTCCAATCGGGTCCCGCGGTGGGAGACCAATGCCCTTCTACTGTAAGAAACCACCGTTTACACGTGTCACAGCATACTGGTCAGAGAGCTGAGTGATACTAACTTACTGACGAAATCCGACGTCTTAGTTTTTAAACATGGAAAAAAAAAAATGAAATGAAATACTGGATGATTTCATAGACAATATTCAAGTTGGAAAACACTGACGTAGGGGAATTCAGGAGACCACCAGGAGGTGGGCACAGCTCAGTGGGTGGGAGACACTGGCTTGGGAGGCAGACTGGGCTTCAAGTCCCAGCGGCGCCACTTAAGTCCTGACAGGAGCAAATTAGAAACCTTCCGGCGCTCCGCAGGGAAATAAACGGCCAGGTTCACAGCGAGACTCTATCACGAGGGGTCCCTCCTCCCCGCAACCTCCCCACGCTCTGCTTATCACCCAGGTCACAGGAGCTCCCCTGCAGGGAGCTGCTGGGAAACAGACCTTCTCAGGTCTGCTGAGCTGAAACCCAAACCCAAGGAGAACTTGGTCATGTATAAAACTCCACGAATTCTTGAGGTCGCTTGCAGGAAGCATTTAATCAAATGTAGGTTTTCTGAAAATGCCTGAAAAGAAAATGCCAGAAGCTGCGCTTTAAGAAGGCCCGTCCGAGGCCCCCTCTTTCACTGAGGTTAGAACAAGTTTCCCAAGACAGATGCTGTTTTTGGCAAGGCGGGTCAGTGTTCTCAACTTCCCTCTACATGCCAAGCTCCCAGCGGCTGGCCCGCTGCCTGATTCAGGGTGAACTTTAGGTTTTGCCCCTGTGTTCTGTGTAACATAAGAAGCAAAGATTATAAGTGTAAGCAAACAGAGAGCAAAAGTAAACACGGGCAGCAGAGAGGAAGGAGGACAGTACTGTCTAGCAGACAAGGTGGCCAGAGGCGGCAAAGATGTTTTCCAAGGGGGCAGGGATGCTGATGGGAGCAAAAGGGGATCCGGCAGCCTTCTGGGCTGTCATCCACCCCAAGTGACCAAGACTGTTCCAGTTCTGCTGACTTTGCCGCAGTCTGGTAAGAAACGCAGGAATTCTGCTTCTTCAAAGTTAGTGAAGTAACAGTGTCTAGCTAGGAAAAGCATACTTTCCTTATCTAACTTTTTAAAAAATGAGATCATTACTCAGAATATTGATGAATGTTTGCTTAAAGATAAGGTTTCTTTGAGAGCACAGAACCTGTCAAAATTTGGATTGCGTGTTTTAAGTTCACAGGGTTTGACTGGGCTCTGTCACAGATGCGGCAGCCTAACGGGCTGAGTAAAAGCCAGCCAGCCAGCCAGCCAGCCAGCGGGTGTTCAGGAACCATGGCTCCCGAAGAGAGAGGCTGGCGCCACCTTCTGGCAAAGGCCGGGGAGGCCTCACCGAACAGGCCAGGTGCCCGGCGTGTGCCCACCAGCGTGGTGCGCCCACCAGCGTGGTGCGCCCACCGTGGAGGGGCGGCTGTGTCTCTGGTGGCGCGGGACGGGGGTGTAGGCAGCACTGCCCCACCTGCTGCCAGCTCAGGCGGGCGCCACCGGGGACCTGAACCCAGCACGCGAGTCCCCCGTCTGCCAGGCCCGGCACCGCAGGACGGGGGGAGGAAAGGAACAAGCTTCAGGGTCCAAGTTCGGGGACCCGGCTCTGCCATCAACTAGTGAGGTGAACGAGTGGGAGGAGTTTCTTCTACTGTCTGGGCCTCAGTTTCCCTCATCAGTAAAATGAGGGGGGGATGCGAACCTAGAATGCTTACATCAGTTTGGAGCGTGAAACCTTATCTCCCAGACCTCGCTGACGAGGACTTTCTCCTGGAAAATGCACACATAACAATTTCAGATGGTATAGCCTGCACAGATGGTCTCTGACCACACGGCCATCACACCCCCCGCCCTGGAGAAGCACATTCAGGGCAACACTGTCTCGAACGCGGTAAGGCTCCGAGGTGGGAGACTTATTCTGTCCCACCCCAAGGGGTAGAATCAGGGCCGATGGGGGACAATGCCGCGGAGTCACAGGGTGGGCGCCCAGGAGGGGGGCCGTGTCCCCGCCCCGGAGGACGCCTCGGACGCCGGGATGGCTGGCCCCTCGGAGGAGCCTGGGTGGCGGAAGGTGGGCCGCCTCCCAAATCCATCAACTCCTGGTGTTCCCGGCCTCAAGTGTGGGAGTGTGACAGCCCCTCCAGTGGAGATACCGAGAGATTCAGCCAACGCGGGAGCCCAGAGACACAGCCCGAAGTTTATTCACCCAAATTTCGATAGCTTTCTGAGCTATAGTTCGAGAAATGCGGTTATGTCTGCTTTACGTAAAACTGAAAAACCTCAGCCACAATTCTACTCAGAACCGGTCTACTTCTTCACTGGAAGAAGATAAAAGACAGTGTCTTCAGTGTTCACCGTGCCAGCCTCCTCGCCGCCCTGACTCTGAGGCCAGCCCTGCAGGGTGGGCCTCGCAGGGCGTCCCAGGTCATCCCGGGTGCCAGCACTTCCGGCGTCCAGAGCTGCGTCCCATCCCCAGCCACGTGACTGGCCAAAGGAGGATGAGGACCCAAGTCTCCAGACTCCAGGGTTCTGACATTAAACAAGGGCCCCTCGATTGCTTTCTGCAGACGAGTTTCCTCTCTTAGGAAGACGCTCTGAGGCTACGGGAGCTAAAGGGCAGGCGTCACGTCTGGTCCTAGGAGGCTGGGTCCGCCAGAGAGGAGGGGCCGTGTCCCCTCACCCTGAGTAACCGTGGGGCAGCGGCCGCCACCACTCAGGACTGGACACCGTGCTTGGCACGTCCCAACCGCCCAGCAGGGTGGGTGATGGGACCTCCACTTGTGGCGGGGCGGGTCCTTCCCTGGGCCTCGCTGCTTGGCTCACCGCCAGCATCCTCCCGAACTGCCCCAGACTCCCAGCGCACTTCTCTCTGGACCCCACGTGGATTCCTCTGCTCTAACGTCACCTAAACCGTAAGTTCCTTTAGGTCTGAGCCCCGCCCTGCGACCCGCCCAATAATGGGACATTCACCAGTTTGTGCTACGAGTGTCAGACTGTCTGGCTCAGCAACTTTGACCTTTTAAATGACTATACAGGTCTCTGGTTTTCTCTTTTTGCTAAAAGGCTGAAGGTTACAAAGGAAATAGGGCCTCTGGCCATATCCCAAGACTGGGCCCAAAGAAGACTGGAGACTTAGAATCTAGAAAGGCTGAGGTTTGTTACTCAGCAGCCCCCTCCATTATCCTGAGGCCGGATGACACACAGATAAGCATGCAGTCCACTCCCTGGGCTAACCCAAGGTCCAGAGAGGTGAAATAATCTTTCCACGCTCACACAATGCACCGT
Source organism: Physeter macrocephalus (assembly GCF_002837175.3). Taxonomy (NCBI): domain Eukaryota; kingdom Metazoa; phylum Chordata; class Mammalia; order Artiodactyla; family Physeteridae; genus Physeter; species Physeter macrocephalus. The sequence continues at coordinate 30,104,954 of NC_041215.1, forward strand.
TCTTCAGAACCCACTGACACACGGCCGCTGCCCCTAGAGGCTTCTCAGGGCCACTCCAGACGCAGGGGGCCTGGTTGAGCAATGGTCAGAGAGTGATTTTAATTGGTTATTTGAAGCACAACATCAGCTCGCTGAAGTGCTTTCTCTCTGACACACCGCTGCTTTGCTCAGGCTGTGATTTTTGCCAAGAGGTCCCTGAAAAGTTCTATTTAAAAAATAAATTTAGTCTGGCTTTGCTTTTTTTAATTCCTTGCAATCATAAAACATAAAATTAATTAGAAATGATTTCAAAATAAAACCCCGGGAGACACAACAGTGGTTGTTTTATATTTACCTGAGACTCAAACTTCCCCAAACAAGCCAAACCACCTAAGGCTGGATTCTGATGCCTTAAACACCAAGACTGCTGTGGGACAAGAAATGTCTGGTGACCCCCTGGAGTGACATAAAACGAAGCTGATATTTTCCTCTTTTTAATAGGAAAATGTAATGGAATATTCATTAACGTGGCCGAGGTCAGCAGAAAGTCTCAAGTATAGAACGCATCTTCAAAGAAACACAGTTGGTGCTTCTCTCAAGTTTAAACAGAACGTCGAGCAAGGACCCCAGCACTCTGGGTACCGCGTGTAAGCCACAGTGCCTGGGAGCAGCAGCTACTGAAACGAGTGCCTCTGAGATGGTACGGATGTCTGAAGACAGCTTTACGTAGCACTACTGGTACAGTGCCTGACGGTGTTGGAAGCACGCTTCCACGTCCCGTGTCCGATTCTCGAGGCGGCCACGCTACACAGGCTTAGACAGCAGGGATCAAACCGACAGCTGGGCTGGCGGTCGGACGCTGGACCGAAAACCAGGCTTTCCCCCTCCCGATTCGTGCCCCCACTGGCCCCAGAATCGCATGCGAAGTGTCAGTGCTCTTCTTAGCTCTAAATCTTCTCGTAATCATTTAAGGAGAGATTCTGTACCAGCCCCAACAAACGGATTTCAAGTTCTCAGATAAGAAGTGTTAACATTAATGGAGTTGTTTCTTGAAAAACAGAAAGGGGGCGTAAGATTTTAAAAGGTCACTATCAAGGCCTTCGCCCCTTCGGATGTCTGCTAAAAGCTAACACTACGGTATACCAAAATAACTTCATTAATGAGCTACTGAAACTCAACAGCAAATTTTATTTACTAAAAAGATAAAAATAAGGAGCTAGACAATGAAAGAGATTTACTTATTCAAATAGGAAATATGAAAACTGTCTAACCTGACAAACACCAACTTTTAGTTATTTGTTTAATTACTTTTGGGGCCACGCTGCGAGGTTTGTGGGATCTTAGTTCCCCGACCAGGGATCGAACCCAGGCCCTGGGCAGTGAAAGCGCTGAGTCCGAACCACTGGACCGCCAGGGAATTCCCAATACCAACTTTTTAAATAAAAACTCTAAACCGGTACCCGAATCCTCTATCTTGCTTATTGTAAAACATCTCCGTTAGCTTATGATGAACGATGCCTGAGACAGATTTAGTGCCTGGCACGTTTCAGCGTGTGACAACAGTGTTTTGCACTCATAGCTCTTGTTAAAGACCCTGGGAACACAGTCCCTGGCTTATCAGGTGACAAACAAGCCATCTTATCCTCAGCCCTGCTTTATGCATCTTCCCTAAGGGCCTCATGACACCTTTCAACTTATAGAAACTGCATTTCAAGCAGTGCTTCATTGCTACAGCCCCGCGGCCAGAACTACAGTGTGCGCGCTGGCAGGGCCCCTGCCACAGCGGCCAAGGAAGGACATGTCTGGTGACAAGGGCTCTCACAGCCGCTCTGTGTCCACCTGCCAGTCCACCTCCTTCATCTGCCGAAGCCTGGGTTTTGCCTGTGGACACAAAACCAACTAGCTGTAAGGAGGAGGTTCCCAGAGCTGTCGTTGGGAGAAGCACACTTTGGGAGTGCCAATTAGACGGGAAGACAGACTGGCCCCCGTCTGACTAGTAACCGGGTCTAGAAACACCTCGGCTCCTTTCCAGTCAATCAATGTGGGACTGATGTTTGAATGTGCCGACGAGAAAACGCAGAGACTAGAGACATGCTGTGTGGGATATGCCAGCACAACGGCTACCAGACAGACCCCGTGCGTCTAACTATCCGGCCTAAAAACAAAAGCGGATTGGCAAAGCCAGAGAAAGACCACATAGAAGAGTTTTAAAGGAAAAGAAAAAGAAAAACAAAAACGATACCTAACACCAAAACATACAGGTGCCCAAGTTAGAAGCTTCCGGCAAAGTGACAGCGTGACGTTTCATAAGGAACGCGACAAGGGCACCAAGTCAAGGTGAGTCTGAAAGCATGCAAAGCAGGGGAGGCCCGGATGTCTGAAGACAGCTTTACGTAGCACTACTGGTACAGTGCCTGACGGTGTTAGAAGCACGCTTCCACGTCCCGTGTCCGATTCTCGAGGCGGCCACGCTACACAGGCTTAGACAGCAGGGATCAAACCGACAGCTGGGCTGGCGGTCGGACGCTGGACCGAAAACCAGGCTTTCCCCCTCCAGATTCGTGCCCCCACTGGCCCCAGAATCGCATGCGAAGTGTCAGTGCTCTTCTTAGCTCTAAATCTTCTCGTAATCATTTAAGGAGAGATTCTGTACCAGCCCCAACAAACGGATTTCAAGTTCTCAGATAAGAAGTGTTAACATTAATGGAGTTGTTTCTTGAAAAACAGAAAGGGGGCGTAAGATTTTAAAAGGTCACTATCAAGGCCTTCGCCCCTTCGGATGTCTGCTAAAAGCTAACACTACGGTATACCAAAATAACTTCATTAATGAGCTACTGAAACTCAACAGCAAATTTTATTTACTAAAAAGATAAAAATAAGGAGCTAGACAATGAAAGAGATTTACTTATTCAAATAGGAAATATGAAAACTGTCTAACCTGACAAACACCAACTTTTAGTTATTTGTTTAATTACTTTTGGGGCCACGCTGCGAGGTTTGTGGGATCTTAGTTCCCCGACCAGGGATCGAACCCAGGCCCTGGGCAGTGAAAGCGCTGAGTCCGAACCACTGGACCGCCAGGGAATTCCCAATACCAACTTTTTAAATAAAAACTCTAAACCGGTACCCGAATCCTCTATCTTGCTTATTGTAAAACATCTCCGTTAGCTTATGATGAACGATGCCTGAGACAGATTTAGTGCCTGGCACGTTTCAGCGTGTGACAACAGTGTTTTGCACTCATAGCTCTTGTTAAAGACCCTGGGAACACAGTCCCTGGCTTATCAGGTGACAAACAAGCCATCTTATCCTCAGCCCTGCTTTATGCATCTTCCCTAAGGGCCTCATGACACCTTTCAACTTATAGAAACTGCATTTCAAGCAGTGCTTCATTGCTACAGCCCCGCGGCCAGAACTACAGTGTGCGCGCTGGCAGGGCCCCTGCCACAGCGGCCAAGGAAGGACATGTCTGGTGACAAGGGCTCTCACAGCCGCTCTGTGTCCACCTGCCGGTCCACCTCCTTCATCTGCCGAAGCCTGGGTTTTGCCTGTGGACACAAAACCAACTAGCTGTAAGGAGGAGGTTCCCAGAGCTGTCGTTGGGAGAAGCACACTTTGGGAGTGCCAATTAGACGGGAAGACAGACTGGCCCCCGTCTGACTAGTAACCGGGTCTAGAAACACCTCGGCTCCTTTCCAGTCAATCAATGTGGGACTGATGTTTGAATGTGCCGACGAGAAAACGCAGAGACTAGAGACATGCTGTGTGGGATATGCCAGCACAACGGCTACCAGACAGACCCCGTGCGTCTAACTATCCGGCCTAAAAACAAAAGCGGATTGGCAAAGCCAGAGAAAGACCACATAGAAGAGTTTTAAAGGAAAAGAAAAAGAAAAACAAAAACGATACCTAACACCAAAACATACAGGTGCCCAAGTTAGAAGCTTCCGGCAAAGTGACAGCGTGACGTTTCATAAGGAACGCGACAAGGGCACCAAGTCAAGGTGAGTCTGAAAGCATGCAAAGCAGGGGAGGCCTGCCAGTAACCGCGCTCATTTCAGAACACAGCGTTTCCTCCACCTGGTTATCAGGAAATCAGTGACAGCTGCGTGGAGACCCTTGGGTTACAAGAATTCCACGGCAACTGAGTGCTGCTACGTTTGCTTTAAGCAGCAGGTATTTTCTGCTTGTGTCCCTTACGCAACCTAAAGGACTCCGTAGTTAAGAACCTTCTCTCCTCGGTCTCTCGTTTTGCAGGGAAAACAACAAGATCCCTCACGTGCATGGTAGAGAGCAACTTCTGGTAACGTACACTTCTCCGGGTCCACCGTCCGAGTCCTGAAGGTTACGACCGGGACGGCCACTGTAAAGACAGACGTCTGCCAAGGGGGTGGCTGGTGACTGCCACACCGCGCAGGTGGCTTTGTTTCACCTCAGTGTCACAGTCTCAATATGTCCTCCCTTCTGAAAACAACTGACATCGTATGTATGTAAAAGAACATCCATTTCATGTCGTTTTTTTCATCATGTATTCTCATTAAGGAGAAGCTCTCATGGTAAAAAAAAAAAAAAAAAAAAAAAAGAGTCAGCACAGACCAGCTGCCCCTTAAAAGACACACGATCTGGTTCACATCTTGGTTCTGCCAGGAACCGCCACGCGTGCACCACCTGACAAAGGACGGGACCTCCTGGACCCTCTTCCTCACCTGGGAATAATTATGGTGACTACTGTCAGCTTACCTGGTGCTCACGTTTTTCGAATGAGTTATCTGAAGTGGAAAGCGTTTTGTTCGAACATGAGTGGGTGCTGCCGCCATCAGGCAACCGAGCTGGACCCCGGAAGTGTGAGCGAGTGGTCTGCACACACACCCATCACTCATGCACCTGTGGGGTACTAGGACTGCTGGGTGGAGAGATGCCCGGCCAGAGGGACGCCCTCAACCTCGCTGAGCCTGCAGTCGTGGTGGGAACCTGAGGGGGCCAGACCGCTCTCTGTTCAGTAGCCACGTAACTGCTGAACAGAGGAAAAAGCCATGATTCAGGGTCCGATTCTCGCTGTGAAGAGAAGAACTGCTCTAATCACAGTTCCTTTAATCCACGGCTGTGCTCGCGAGAGTCACACGGGAGCCAAAAGATTGAACTGACACGTGCTTATGTCTCACTTCGGGGGTCAAACCCACTGTTTCGCCAGGCTAAGTTTTCCAAAGCTGGAGCTAGACGGTTGCTTGCCACAGTGCCTTTCACTGGCAGGCATCCCTGAAACCATCTCCCTTTAGGACGCTGCACCCACCCCACCCCCCATCTCTCGATACGCAGAGGACTGCGGGCGGCAGGCCCCGGGACAGTCCAGCAAGCGACTGGACGAGGACGCACGGACTGTCCTCTGCGTGCACACGCGTCGGGCCCAGAACCGCGCCCTCCCTGCCCCGTGACGGGAGCCCGAGGAGCTGGGAGCCCCGCAGAGAGTGCGGATGCCTCACGCCTCCAGAGCCCACAGAGCGGGCGTGCCGCCTCCAGTCCTGCGAGCCCGTGGGGGGGAGCCCGCCCGCCCGCGCCGGCCTCACCTAGCTCTCCCGTGGGCGGCGTGGGGTGACAGCCCCCCCGAGGAGAGGGGGGCCCTGCAGGTGAGGGAGCCTGGCCGAGGGCCCAGAGCGAGGCTCGCGCGTCTCCATCCCCACCCTGACCGCAGGGGAAAGGGCAGACCTGCCCAGACGAGGCTCGGAGAGCCCTGCCGCCGGGGCCCCACAGGGCACCGGGCCCGCGGCACTGCTCAGACCCCGCGGCGGCAGGGCTGTGCGCCGGAGGCTGGCTCACCTCCTTGTGGGAGTCTTTGTGGGCTTCCAGCGTCTTCATGATGGTCAGCTCCGCGTAGTGTTTAAACCTTGCTGGCTGGCTTCTCAAGGTCTCCCGCAGCACCCTGAGTGCCAGCGCGCGGATGGAGTGCTGGGGCAGAGGAGAGACGGACATCAGCAAATGCCACGCGGCGCCTCTCTGCGCACACGGCCAGCGGGGCCCCGAGACCGGCTCCCAGGCCCCGGTCCCTGGCGCCCTGCAGGCGCCATGACACGGACGCCAGGCTTCCTTGGACGGAGGCTCCCAGATGGCCGGCTCCACGAGGGTGGGCGCTGTGTCTGCGGGGACATCCCGGGACCCGGCGCCTGAGAGGGACCCCAGGAAAGCTTCCTGACTGAGACGAAATGAGGACGACTGGTAAGTTCATTATCAGTCTCCCTGGGGGCGGCTCCAGATTTTCTGAGGCTCGGGTGTATACCTGTAAACTATGTAAAAGGACAGGTAAAGGGCACCTACACGTTTCATCGACACGACCTGTCAGACAGTGGACTCCCTCAGGACAGTGGGAGACCTGCCGATATTCCTGACCTTCTACGTGAGCAGGTCATGGGGGAGGGGAACGTGTACAGAACTCCAGCTGCTTGAGGCCCAAGTCATGCGTCTGGAGGAAAGCCATTCCAAACAGACCCCTAATCTCAACAACAGAGAATGGGGTTTACACCAAACAGAACATCCTGATTCTCTGCCACTCCCCTGCACCAGCCACAGGCTCACACACCATCCCCTGCCCTCTCCATGACTTCGTTTCTCCTCCTGACAAAGCCAACCGCTAGAAGCGCTTCAGGCGCCAACAGGTACTTTGTCTTAAGAAAAGTGAATACAGATCTGTCATCGCTGTTCTTCTACCTTGATTCACCCCACACCAAACCATGCGTCCCTAAGCACCAGACAGCAACTGGAGTCACCGTGACATTTGCCAGCCTCTGCTCACCTGCCTTCCATTAAGATCACCATTACGTGACCTGGGCACGACCTCTGCCCTGGGCCGCGCCCAACTTCCTCGAAATCTGCCTGGTCCTACCCCTTGAGCTGTTCCCACACTTACTGTACTTGTGCTTCTGCTGACCTACGCGAAGCCCGGAGCACAGCGATGGAGTTTTACTTCTAGACTTTAACCCAAGAAGTCCTAACATTTATTCCTGCTGCCACACACACAAGGTGGTGGCCGCACAGTGGGCGGGGGGGAGGTGGGCCTCCGATCAGGGTGTTCACCCCTTGAAGAGCCACATTCAAGTGTCACCACGCGGAGACGGCTTTCTACTTTAAAAATAATAATGGACGATAACAGAAAACAGTAATGATCTCTGCTTCTGGGATCTGTTGCTGGAACTGTTAACAATGCAGGGGTGAACCAACACAGAGCCCCAGGGAAGGCGCATTTAGTAGGGGTTTAGTATGGTCTTCCAAAAATGAACCTCTGATTTCTCAACTGCACGTGAAGCATAAATAAAACTCCTAAGGAAGAAAACCCCATCACAAAAAAACAAGCCACATTCTACACTAGCAAAGTTTTAAAACATTTTGTGAAAGAGACCAAAGAGGGAGCATGTCTCCCTCAACAACTACAAACCCAATTACAGAAAAACCTGCATGGAGGCCAGGGTGGGGCCTGTCTCCGCTAACTGACTGGGGCCAGAAAACCTGAAAGCCGTCTTGGTGCCAACAGGAAGCATGGCACAGGAGTGGAGGGGTGCCGTGAGCCCAGGCCTGGCCACCCAGGAGGGGAGGGGGAGGGAGGGGAGGGGAGGGAAGGGAGGAGGGAGGGAGGGAGAGAAAGAAAGAAACATGGGATCAGACTTTTGGTAGATGCTCCTATCACTATTTTAGGCTTTACAACTATCTACATTGTCACTCCCACGGATTTTGTAATGGCTTTGTGTGAAATGAGCTCATTCAACTCTGATGATGTAAGAGTCAACTGTTAAGACCGCAGCCATCAGTCCCTGACTAGTCACTGAGGCATCAGATGGGGCCAGTGCTCCCAAGGTCATGAAGTCATGGCTTGGCACCCCCCCAGCAACCAAGTTTCCATGGCGGTCATTTCAGAGCTTGTGGCATGGCTGGGTGCAGGGCCAGCTCAGGGTGCATGCCCAGTCCCATGCTCCAGCACCAGCCTGATGTTCCACACCAGCACTCCATGTTCCTGGATAACTTCTTAATGAAATCCTGCTGGGGGAGAGGGAGGGGAGGGGGGAGAGAGAGGGGAGGGGGGAGAGAGAGGGGAGGGGGGAGAGAGAGGGGAGGGGGGAGGGGGGCCACTCACATCCTTGTCCCCCAGCGTCTCCAGCAGCAGTAGCAGGACAGTCTTGAAGTGCTCCTCCCAGACGCCCAGGCTGTCCTCGCGCGCGATCTTGAGCAGCTCCAGCAGGGCACCCTTGCGCTCCTCCACCCGCTCGTTGTGGTTGGACAGCTCTTTCAGGAGGTCCGCCACCAGGTCCGAGTGGTCAATGGGCACTTGGGGGACACAAGATAGATGCTCAGCACCCCCGCCCTCCTGACTCCAGGAGGTCCCCACCGGCCCACGGCCCGCGCTGGGCGCCGGCCTCACATCACACCCCCAGCAGGTCACCTGGCCAGGGTAACTGTGAAAACAGGTGAGAACAGGTGTCTAGTGCTCCGGGACCAACACGCAGTGCCCTTCCCGACCTGACCGGCCTCTTTCCCTCCTATTTCAGACAAAGAGGAGGAACCCCCCGCAAGCCCCTCCTGCATCGTCTTCCCAACTCCGCTCCCTGCAACCACCCTTAGCCAGGCCCTGCCAGGAACACCCTCGCTACTCTCAGACCCACTGGCTCAGTTTCCTCCAGGCCCTCCACCACCGAGTCTGATCCACTCATCCCCATTCCCTTCTTGAGCGTCCAGAGCGTAAACCAACACGGATTGCGGTGTCTAGGCTACCCACGACTGTCCATCCACAGACTGCCAGGCCTGCCAACATCACGTAGCGTAACTGCTTGCGGGGACTGGACTGTGGTTTATGTGGCAGAGGGGCATATCCTTTCTCTTTCCACGTTCTTTTAAGACAGCGGTCCCCAACCGTTTTGGCACCAGGGACCTGTTTCGTGGAAGACAGTCTTTCCACAGACCGGGGCTGGGGTGGGGGACGGTTCAGGCGGCGACGTGAGCGACGGGGAGCGGCAGACGAAGCTTCGCTCACTCGCCCGCCGCTCGCCTCCTGCTGTGCGGCCCGGGTCCTAACAGGCCGCGGACTGGTACCGGTCCACGGCCCGGCGGGTGGGGACCCCTGTTTTAAGAGACCTCAACTCTGAATACTCACTTTAAGTAGAAAGGATGAAAAACCAAAGACAAATCATCAGGAACCTAAATGTGTACTCACATATTTCTTTAGCTTCTAAGAGTCAGAAAGTCGACATCTTCAAGAACCCTCTCATCTCCTCCCCTGCCATCCCACCTTTTCCTTTAAGCCTTTTAGCATGTGGTTGGTGGATACATCCCAATCTCCAGTGTGTCTTAAACAAGACCAACAACTGGGTAAGTTAAACGCTGTGCCAGCTCTAGGAGCAAAGAAAGGCAATGGTCCACAGCTCCTAGGCAGCGCAAGTCCAAGCCAACCCTCCACCACTAGCCTCCTGCCCAGCAGACGGACGGCTGGGTACAGACCGACCTGCTCCCCACCAGCAAGTAGCAATCAACAGCCAAGGGTTCATGCTCTCAAGCCCCTGAAGCTACTTGTGCTTTCAGACCGTGGAAGGCCTTCTCTTCTGTCTTAAGGTCCCATCACTTCCTGATCCAGCGAGAGCGCAGTTTTCTTCCTTTCGTGTTCCCCTGGATCCAGCAGCCACTGCTAACACGGCCCTCGCCTCTACACCTGCCACCACGATGAGCCTGTTTCCCCTGACGGGCCTTGCGCTCTGGGGCCAGGGCTGTGTCTTGCTTCCCTGCACAGCCAGCCCTGGCAAGCCACAACCGTCACGACACACAGTAGGCCTTCACTGAATGTTAACTGCTTAGAATTCTGATTTAAGGTTCTAATCTAATTCTTCATTCAAAATTGAAAACAACATAAAATAGCAGGCTTGGAAACAAAGGATACATATATAAGATTTTTTAAATTAATTATTAAGTAGAAATAAACCAAAACACATGAACGCGCCAGTGAGGTGAAAAGAGAAAAAAATAACTTCCAGATAAAAATACTTCATAGCAATATGTACTCACTCACTTGTTACTCAGTAATGGACACTGGTCTTAACCCAAGAGTCAGAAAAAAACCCAGACCAGTTCTGCTCCATATCAAGTGTGTTATTATACTTGGGGCAATAGCTTCACCTTTCTGGACCTCGCTTTCCTAACCCGTACGATCCCTGTCTCAGCAGCCAGCACACGCCACGCAGGTGCCCAGGGCACCTGGGGTTAGATCCCCTCGCCACCTACAGGACTGAGGGGGCCACACGCAGCTCGGGACACCCGGCTCAAATGCTGCTGAGAGAGCAGCGGGAAGTCACCCAGCAGGGCTCCGGGCCTCCCAGCCACAGCGCGGGACGGGAAAGCGCATACCAGAGGCTGCACCCGGGCACCCCGTTGCCCACGCCCCGCTCTCACCGCCGCCCGGGTCATGGTTCCTCGCGAGGCCTTCCCCGTGGGTCCTCTCTGTGCCCCCGTGCCCAGACGACTGAGCAGAGCAGGCCCCCAGTCCACCCTCGCGTGCCCAGAGCTGCCCTGGTTGGGGGGGGGGGGGCGGGGGGTGGCACCGGGAGAGACAGACCGTCTCGCAGCTGCTCCATGTCGTCGTCGAACACGGCCTCCTTCAGGGCCGTCTTGTCGTAGGTGCTGATGGTGTCCGAGTAGGGGTAGGGGCTGTAGTCCCGCGCCCGTGGCCCCGGGAAGGCGCGCGGGGGCTGGGTGTTGAGTAGGGAGGTCTTGTTGTCCAGAGCCGTCCGGCCTCCTTCCACTGCGTCGCTGCCACCCCGGCCCTCGGTGGCGGGGGAGGTGATGCCACCGTCGCGGGACACCTGGGACACAGCACACTGTCAGTTCCTTTTCAGTGCCTGTCTCAAACTTTTCCTTTAAATCTTCAGAATTATTAGGAGAGCCAGAGATTTCTCACTTGAAGTCTGGCCACTGACAAAAGGATGGTTGTCAGTGCCTCCATTTGTAAATACCCAGCTCATAAGCTACCTCAGAGGGGACAGAACACGCTGACGTTCTCATCTATTCATTCATTAGTTTACAAGGAATGTCAGTTTTACTTTGCATGTGCTGACTAATTTGACTCATTTTTGACAGATTAGTGGCATGAAATTCTGAGGAGCCCGAGAAGGCAGCCTGCACACCTGGCACCCCCAGTTCCCCAGGAACCTCAGGTGCCCACACCCCAGCCAACTGCCTTCACCACCGACAGGACGGGTTTTCTCACTGACACCCTGACACAACGCCATGGACAAATGCTCCCCCGATGACCCTCTCGAGACCTACAGTGGGTCCTACCACCCACGAGTCCCCCGCTATATTCCCCTCAAGTGGTGAAACGTCTCACTATGGAGAACTTGACATCCCCCAGGCAGATGGCTTTTCCTTTGGCGATTTCTGACTCCCAGAGCGGGTCAAAGCACAGGTCTTTAATATTGTCTGAAAATGTCTTTCCTGATATGTGCTGAGTTTTGTCTTCAACTAGTTAAACCTCTGGGCCCCTGGCCCTTGTGTCATGTTTCTGACCCCCTTCTCTCCCCGAGGTCCTTTCTTCTGCGCACACTGGCCCGTCTGGCTCCCTTTGCAGGGAACACAACAAGTGTGGCTGCCTGCAGGGGACAGAGCAAAACGGTCACTTTCCTCATCTCAGACACGTGACCACAGGACAGTGGGGGAGCCATTTCCAAGCAGCCAGACCACCCTGGTGAGCCCTGTGGCGCTTTTTACTTGTGCTACTGACAAGGTGCACCGCTGTCACCCACGCTTATGCCTCTGTGCGGTGTTTATTCTAGTTTTATATGCGTATGTTAAAATTCAATCACATAATTCATACGCGTATAATCCAGTGACATTAAATACGTTCACGATGTGGTGTAACCATTACCACTACGTTATATCTTGGGCGACATTTTTTCATCTTCCCCAACCGAAACTCTGTACCTATTAAATAATAACTCCCTGCCCCTTCCAGCCCTGGTAACCTCTGTTCTACTTTCTGTCTCTATGAATTTGATTGCTCTAGGAACCTCATATAAGTGGAGTCACACAGTGTTTTTGTCTTTCTGCGTCCGGCTTATTTCACTGAGCATAATGTTTCCAAGGTCCATTCATGTTGTAACATGTGTCAGTATTACATTCCTTTTTATGGCTGAATAATATTCTACTGCATGTGCATATTATGTTTTGTTTATCCATTTATTTGTTGATGGACACTTGGGCTCACCGCTCTGAACAACTGGTGCACAGATATCTGTTCAAGTCCCTTCTTTCAATTCCTTTGGATATACACCTAGTGGAACTGCTGGGATGCGTTTGGTTCTTACACATCCCACCCAGAAGATTTTGTCCTAATAGAACTGTTAGGATATAAAAGAATATATAATAATAGGTGTACAGACATGAACAAAATGAGACTTAACAGGGGTTTTCTCTCGGTATAAGATGATTCATGGATGATTTTAATTTTTTTCTCTTTGTAACTCTCTTCTAAAAGTAAAACACATATGATTAATACAATGAAAAGAATATTTATAAAAGGAGAAAGGGTTTAAAAACTTCAGACATTCAAAAAAGAAAGCTAGGGCTTCCCTGGTGGAGCAGAGGTTAAGAATCCGGCTGCCAGTGTAGGGGACGTGGGTTGGAGCCCTGGTCCAGGAAGATCCCACATGCCGCGGAGCAACTAAGCCCGTGCACCACAACCACTGAGCCTGCGCTCTAGAGCCCACAAGCCACAACTACCGAGCCCACGTGCCACAACTACTGAGCCTGCGCTCTAGGGCCCGTGAGCCACAACTACTGAAGCCCTTGTGCCTAGAGCCCGTGCTCCGCAACAAGAGAAGCCGCCGCAATGAGAAGCCCGCGCGCTGCAACCAGGAGGAGCCCCCGCTCACCACAACTAGAGAGAGCCTGCGCGCAGCAGTGAAAACCCAATGCAGCCAAAAGTCAATAAAATAAAATAAAATAATTTATTTTTAAAAAGAAAAAAAGAAAACTGAACTCCTAATACTAATCACTTTTAACAACAAAATCGTACTTTCTTAACCTGGTATATTATATTACCCCAGTCTTTGTCTGCATGCAGATTTTATAGAGTGGGAATCACTGCACAGAGCATCATATATTTTGCTTTCCTCAAAGGATCAGCATGTCCCACGTAGATAAAAATTACTGAAGCCCTTGTGCCTAGAGCCCGTGCTCCGCAACAAGAGAAGCCGCCGCAATGAGAAGCCCGCGCGCTGCAACCAGGAGGAGCCCCCGCTCACCACAACTAGAGAGAGCCTGCGCGCAGCAGTGAAAACCCAATGCAGCCAAAAGTCAATAAAATAAAATAAAATAATTTATTTTTAAAAAGAAAAAAAGAAAACTGAACTCCTAATACTAATCACTTTTAACAACAAAATCGTACTTTCTTAACCTGGTATATTATATTACCCCAGTCTTTGTCTGCATGCAGATTTTATAGAGTGGGAATCACTGCACAGAGCATCATATATTTTGCTTTCCTCAAAGGATCAGCATGTCCCACGTAGATAAAAATTTTGCAGCCATAATGTTTAATCACACCACTATTTCTTGTGTTTTAACAAGATTTACTGCATGATTCCCCTTCTGTGTCTTCCTTAGTGTTTTTTGTTTCTTGCTGTTATAAATAATGCTGAAATAAGCTACTTTGTGTAAACAACGTCCTTCTTTCCTCTTGTCAAGTTTGTTATTCCGCACAGATTGCCAAAAGTTGGATTTTTGGATAAAGGATATGAAACTTAAAACGCTTTTGCCGAATACGACTTTTCACTAAGCTCCAAAAGCGCCGCATCAATTTTCCAGGCCATCAGGACTATACTCGTTCCTGATGTCCCTTCTGGCGTCAAGTGCTCTAATTTCTACTTGAAACAAAGAAATGGAACCTCAGAATCTGCCTGTGGGATTTCTGTAGCTGCCCGGAAGGCCGGACGCGCACGCGTTCGTGTCCGTCTCTGCCCGTGTGACCCACCCTCCCCCTGGATGTGACCTGCGCCCTGACAGACTCCGTCTGACCGGACTGGGCCCGCTGGTCAAGCTTGAGCAGAGAGAGATGCTGGTGCCTGACTCTTCCACATTTCGTGCGGTTTTATAGTGGCTTCCCGGCTGACATCTGGTGACGAGCGGCGAAGATGCTGACTTTGGCCTTCCTCAACTCCTCCTTCCCCCCCCCGCCCCGCTGGGCCGAGACCCGCCAGCGCCCCGTCTGCCACCCTCTCCCAGTCCCGGAGCCCCTCCCGGCCCCCCGCTTCCCCATCCTGGTACAGGCCTGCTCTCTCCACCTTCTCCCCACTCCTTTCAACATCTGGCACGGTGTTTCTTCATACTTTGAGAAGTTGGAAACAACTTAAACGTTCCCAAATAGGGCACCGAGGACATGACCATGGCACATACACTTACACCGAACTATCATCCAGCCACAAGAAGGCACATGAAAGACTACAGCAAACAGGAGGCCCCCTATGAAGTCACCTTTACCTTAAAGAACACGCTCCATGCACCCCTACACATACAGCCATGTACAGGTACACCTAAGGGAAGAGAAGGGTGCACACCGAAGCGCGAACGGTGGCTCTCTCTCTCGAGACGTTTCTTCTTCCTTCTTTCCTTTACGCGCTGGCTATATGCCGCCGTCATCCAGCTTCTCCTGGGGCCTCCGCTGCTCCTGGCAGGACTTCTGTTTCCCTGATCAGAACCACACCCAACCCCAAGTTCCTCGCGTGCACTTTAGAAGCCTTTCCCGTCTCCTCAGCACAAGCGCTGCCCGTGGACAGCAGGGCTGCCAGCGCGGACACCCTCCAGTTCCCGCTCCCACAGGCCCGCGCCCCTCCTTCCTGGCTAAGGCCAACCCGCTCCCCCAGGGCCCCCGTCTCGCCACCTCCCCGCGTCCTTAAGGACCCGTGTCCGTGGATCGTGCACGGCCCCCACTGCGGGGCCAACGCCTTTCTCTCCACACGGGCCAGCTCTCCCACCGCACAGCCGCCCTCGGCGCCCCCCCACCCGCTCCAGCCTGCGCTCGGGTCGGCCCTCGGCCCACCGCGACCCCGTGTCCACTCGCAGCTCCGCCCTCAGCTCTGCTCGCGACGCCCAGTGGGCGGGCTCCTGGAGAAGCTAAGCCTGGAAACTGCAGACTGTGATGAGGTCTGAAAGCTATTTAAGAAAAAGAAGACGGAAGTCCGGACGGGGGCCCAATCTCAAAGGAAAGGTCTTGGCCCTACATCAAGACACCGGTGAGTGACTGTGTGGTTTAAATATTCTAGGTTAAAATAGACTATTTAATGCAGACAGGAAGAAAAGGGTCCAGCGGAGCCCTTTCGGTCCACATCTGCCTCGAGACCCCTTTGGCTGGAACGTCCTTCCCGAAAGCTCTCCTCAAATTCCAGGACACCACATTCTCCTCTGCTCTGTAGTCCTTCTTGACCCCGTTTCGTCTGTCTTTCCCTTAGTGGTGATGCTCCTGAGGGTTTTGCCCTAACCCTCCACTTGCTGATCCGACTTACTTTTCCTTAGTTACCATCAAGCATCTAGTCAGCGTCTCTCAAACCTCCACCTGCAGCCCGGGTCGCCAGCCTCAACTCCAGGCTGGCGTACCCGAAGGCCCACGGCTGTGTCTGCTTGGGGGTCTCACTGCGCTCCATAGGGGTCCACGTCGCCTTTTCTCCCCGTGACATCACCTCACCGAGGTGCAGCGGCACTTCCTCAACAGTCCTTGACGGACCCCCCGGCTCTCAGGTTTCCGCTCAGGCGCTACCCGACGCAGCGCCCCCCGGGGGCACCCCCGTCGCAGAGTGACAGCGGTCCTCCTCAGATGTGCGTGGGACCATGCCACTTCCCTGGCGAAAAACCCTGCACGTTCTTCAGGGACCCCAGAGTCGTCTGGACGATGGCTGTGCACCCCCTGGTGTGAGCGCCCTTCTCTTCCCAGGGCCTCCCCAACACCAGGGCACGCACGCCCTCTCCCTCCCCCCGTGCCCACCCCCACCCCTCTGCCTTCTCACAGGCCCCTCTCAGACGACAACCTCCTACTTGACCCGACAAGTGCCTGGTGACCTCGTGGCCTCCGCGCTCAGAGGGTGACATCGTCTCCTCTGCAGATCTGTCCTGCGCCCCTCTGCCCCTCTGCAGGAGGCTGCAGCTCCCGGAGAGCCACGCTGGCGTCGGGCGCAGGCTCACTGCTTTTGTCATATCAGAGGAACAAAAACGTGTCCAGGATAAATGAAAGCCAGCTGAGAAAAAGGGCATTTAACATTCTAACATTCTTCACCAAGATAGCTGAGGGCTACTGCAATTTCGTAAAGTTGCCTTGGGCCTCTTAAAATCAGACCATTCTAACTACGAGATAAATATAATGTTGGAGTTCAGTAATCCCCGCGGTCAGCGTTCAGGACTATCCCTTAAGGGACACACAGCTCTCTACCAGCCCCTCACTGACGAATGGCCCTGTTAACCTGCGGGTACTCACGTCACAGTCCTTCCTGCCGTCTCTTTTAATGGGCTCATTCAGATCCTCCTGGCTTCGAAAACTAAACTTTTCGATGGCTTCTGTCACTCCACGCAAAGAACTATAGATTTCTTCAGAGTTCAGGTTCTCGGTATCATAGTCCAGCATGCTAAAGAGCAAAAATATTTTATTTCTTAAATTAAGGCACATGCATCAAATTGAGGTATGGGTAAACATGACTTCTAATAATTTACGGAGTAAGACATAATTATAGTTTCTTTAGGTGATTTGGAATGATAAGGAAGACATCTTTTGCTAGGAGTACCACCACTGGACAGTTTAATTATACAGCTTCCTTGTCAGATCTGGTCCCAAACACATGACATCAGCACTCAATAAGAACCAGTGGGAAACAACAAGAACCACGAGAATGCAGGAACTCAAAAGAGTGACAACTGGTGACAATGCACGAGGTAATGGACGCGGAAAAATAACTTTCGTATCTTGAAGATGGAAAAAAGCAGTTTGGTTGTTACTGGTCTCAAATGTACAAATAAATGAAAAGCAAGCTGGTTATTACACACAAATTTTAAAGGAGCAAAGTGCACGGCCTCAGAAAGCTGGGTTACGCTCACCAGTATCAGAAACCTATGAAAGAAAACCCCGGAGGAGAAAACGACTCGAAGTCAGATCCACCAACGGACTCCTGACAATCTCTCACGCCATCTAATCCAGGAATTTGCTTGAATAACCAAATTCTTCTAGGTGCGGACAGTGGGAGTTTTACAGTGAAAGCAGATCTTATAAACATGAGTCACACTTCCAGATGAATATCTAAAAGCACTCCAAAAGGCAAGAAATATTTGTCCCTTACAGAAAAGTGACGTCAACTGTGGTCCTTTCAGACATTTAGCAGAGCAAAACACAAAGTAGAGCACCTCAACAGCCTTCTGGTGTAGCGCAGTGTATCAACAAGTGACCTTTAGATGTTTGAAAAGTACACTGAAACAGACAGAAGATCCTAAGAACAAAAACCATTACCTTCCCTCAAAAAGAACAAAGGTCACTTGCTCCAAGAAAGTATTCAAGAAAAAATCGTATGAGTCAGTCTAATTTAATCTGCAGACAGTCAGTGAGCTATACTGAGAATTGCCAAGGACATTAAAAGAATCCTTGGCTGTATATAAGTAAGCATTCAACAACACTCGTTATTAAGGACTAAAGGAGAGCGATCTTTCTGTTCTTCCAAAGAGAAATAACTGAAACCAGTCACCCACGGGTGGGAACCCCCCTCCAAGGGCAACCCAGCCAGTCCTGTGCATTCTGTTGAGAGGAAACTTCCCTGTAACTTAAGAACAAATAATGTTTACCAACCTCCCCCTCAACACACACACTTTTTTTTTTTTTTAAAAGGTTTGGGCAGATGAACAAGAGCAAGACAAGAACAGTGCTCACTTGGAGTAGCCAGACCTCTACTGGCTGGAGGCTGTAATGACCCGAGTGTTTTCTAAGGCTGGATGGGTCCTGCGAGAGCGCAGGATCTGAATTCATTCACCCTGCGAGATGAATTCACTCTCCTGCAACCTCCAGGTTGCAAACCTGGCCCAGGTAGAACCCATTCTTCTCTTCTGATGAATGAAAGAACACAGACACCCCCAACTGCACTTGGAGAGCTCACGAAAACACACGCCAACTCAAAGACTGGCTCTGGCCATCAAACAAAAGAAATGTGAGTTTCAACACGTTTACAGCTAAGACTCCACGTACACACTGGCAGGAAGCGGAATCCAAAACCTGAACAGAATTCAAGATCTCAACCCCTTCTAAGTTCATAACGTTATCTGTCTAAGAGGCAATACCCCTTTAGCGTGAGGAAAGCGTGACTGGGGAGCCCTGGGGCCCCCTGACCGCTCCCCTCCCCGGCCCCTTCTAGAACAGCACAGCACCAGCTTATGTGTGAGCAAAGGCATTTATACATCTGGCCAGTACACCGTTTTTCATAAATAAAGGCTGAATATGACTTGAACAAAAAATATGTATACGAGATGTAAAAAGATGCCTGAAAATACTTTTAATCACAACAACCAAAAAGAGTTAACACAGCCCATGCAAAAGGGAAAAAAACAAAACAAAACAGGAAGGATATGGAGGGACGGACGGGAGGAAGTCTGGGGGACGTTCAGCTTTTAAGGGATGTCACAATATTATTCTCCATGTCGCTTCAGAAGGTGTTAGGTTTCATGTAGTTCATCCCATTATCCTACCCCGAACTTTCTTAAAACACCTCATTTCGGTTCACGTAACTTTAGCATGACAGCAGCCTCTTTCTAAAATAGGAAAATAAAGGATTCTGCTAGTTACTGTTCCTCCTTCTTACTTTCAATTAATAAACCGACTCAGACTTCCAATTTAGGAGAACGTGTGCACGGCCAGGCACAATCTATTGGGGACACTTCTTTTAGACTCACTAGCTTGAGCTTTGAAGCATCTCCTTGGTATGAAGTGGAAACTGTGAGCTCCAGGTGAGAGAGAGCATTATTTTCCTCTCAAGGGAAGCAGACGATGCTGCTTTCCTTGCCATTTCACGTTCTGGCGTTAGTGTTTTTTCAAATCAATACCCGTGAGCCCTTATTTCATAGGGAAAAAGGACACTCCCGTGGATGCTGTCATCAGGGAATCACAGGAGATGTGGTCCCGACAAGCAATACACACAAGGGAACAGCAAGGGGGAGGCAGCAGCTCTGCTTAGAAGAGACCTGGTTGGGCGAACCCCAATCTGCCACCTGCCCTCACATTCTGTCTTGTTTTAGCTCGGAGGTATAATCCCTTAGGTTAAAGGCCAGGTCCTAGGCGTCTGTAAACATTGTGATTAGACTCCGGAAAGGTTTCCATAGGGTTCTTTAGATTAGGAAGAGTTGCTCAATCGGTCAACACTCACTGACCTGAGGTCAGGCCAGGGCACCCAATACCGAGGCAGAAGAAGGCTCTGGCCTCACCCTGCGGAAAGGGTGCACAGCGCAGGCGGGGAGATGCGTGAGGTCAGGTCGCCAAGGAAAGAAGAGCTGGAGACAGGAACCGTGCCTTCTGAGAGCTTCTTCTTTGTCATTTTGTAGGGAAAAGATACTAGGTATGGAATGAGGACAATGGTTCCTTCTCATGAAATCAATAGGGTTTTGGCGAAGAGCACAGAGAAAGATACAGATTTCCTCTTAGTTTTATGTAACCGACAGGCTCTCTAAGTGTAAAGGTCTCTGGTCCACTCTCTCTCCCTCCGACAGCTAACAGAAGTTATAGTTGTTTGTGAAGCGTGAGCCGTAGCATTGTACACACGTGTAAAACGTGATTCTGGGAACAGATGTCCTCTGGAGGGTGGTCTCAGTGGCCGGATGGGAAGACTGGCCGGGGGTGAAGCTTGGTGCCGAGTAAGGCACACAGGTCAGTGTACTGGGAGACGGTCAATCAACCGGTCTGATACGTTGAGGCGTGACTAACCTTTAAGACAAATGCAGTGGCACGCTTTATTAACACTGAGGAGGCAGCCGTCTCACTGTCGACGTGCCCGTGCCCCAACCTGCGCATCTGGACAGTCACCACAGGAGTCTCTGCACGCTTTAGAAGCTACTTTCGGAACTGGGAGAGTTTCCAAAGGAAGATGCTGTTAAAACACTTAGCTGACTTGTTTACTACGTACAGTCTCGCTGTGTCGAGGACAGAAAGCAAGCATGTAAATCTTCTGTGCAAAAGCTATCTCTGAGGCATTCAAAAGTAACAGACTTTTGTTTTGTCCTGTCTTCACCCTTGTCCTATCACGGAGGGTGCAAACTCATCTCACACAGCACAGAGACAGCTGGACTGCTCTGTCCTCTGCTCATGTAATCGAAGGGCTCCAGGGAAGGGATCCTCTGATCTTTGGGCCTTTATAAAAAGCACCTAAGAGACCCTCAGACACGAATCCGTAGGAGCCCATGGAGCCTCCTTTGTAAAGCACTGTCGCATTCGGCCGGGAGCCTGCGGGGACCCCACGGCTCTCCCGCCTGGTGCTGGGCCCCCTGTGTGGGATGTCACGGGGAGGGCACCTCTCGGGGCTGCCTTTCTGGATCCGAGTCCTCAGACTGTCAGCACATACGGGACATCAGGAAGGACACTGGCCCACACCACCGAGAGCAGGACTGAGGAGCTCAGGTTTGGGAAGGAGCAGCCCCGTGCGGTCGAGCGCAAGGCCGGGGACACCACGCACGGTCACGGCCCTGACGGCACGCGTCGCCCGAGCCCCTTCCAGGGGCCGAGCGCTGCAACCGCAGGTGTCAGTGTATGTGGCCAGTTGATGCAATGGTCCCCTCTCCTGGGGGCACCGTAGGAGCGTCCTCGCGAGGTCTGGCCGAGGCCACGCCCCTGCTCACACTTCTCACCGAGGCTCTAGCCCTGCTGGTCTCGGCCGGAGGCGGCGGAGAGGCTTCCCCAGAGACCTGAGGCGACCTTGGAAGTGCAATAATATTGTGACACCTCAGAGAAGTGCAACAGGTAGCTCGTTACCTGGGAGAGTAAGGGCGCCTGAGAGCCTTGTGGGAGGGAGCGGTGGGGATGGAGCTAGGCTGAGGAAAGGGAGCTGGCTGCTTCGACCACCCGTCGGCACTGCAACCCCACAACCGACTGCGGTGATCAGAAGACGAGAGTCAGAGAAAGAGACAAGACAGGCAAGGGCGGCACTATACTCTGTGCCCTAGAGCCCCTCTCCCTGGCAGAGCTCTACCCAGAGTCATGCTGCACCGTTCAGGGGCAAGAACCAACTCTGAGTCCTGCATTTATGTTTTTAAATCACACGAGATTCCAAGTACAGGACTGTGTGTGTGTAAAGGAAATTACAAGCACTTACACGCAAAAAAACACAGATGTACTTGCAGATAATGCAATCGGTTATTCCAGAAAGAACCAAAGAAGGATTCATGGGCCTTAATTCAAATGGGACCAAAGGGACGAGAGCAGGAAGCCTCAGGGAAGGTGCCACCTGGCCAGATCACTCAGGCAGGGGACAAAGTGTTCCCCCACTGGGACGACCCTCGGATGGGTATTTCCTTCTGCGAAAACAACAGCACCACTGGTGGCGGGGGGGGGGGGGATGGTGCTCACGTGACCTGGTGTGAGGACCAGAGTGCACCTGAGAACACAGGCTCTCCTCACCTGGCAGGTGTCCCTAAGTGACCTGGGCGTGCAAAGGCCCCGCCAGAGTTCTAACAACTGCTGCAGCTCAACAGACCCAGAGACACGGGACGGGCGTGAACTGAGCTGTCCGCAAACGGGACAGCAGGCCACGGGGCGGGGGCCACAGGACCAGCACGCCTGCCCCGGCACTCATGGCAGTTCTGAGAGCAGTGGTCCAGAGCCGGTCTCCACCTGAGGACAGCGATGGCCCCGTTTCATAAGGAAAACAAGGTGTGGAGGGGAGCAGTCCCTGTGGCACAGAGGGGCCAAAAGGCCTCCTCTAGGCCACACACGGAGTCAGCGGCACAAGAGGACACGGGCGACCCCCTCAACTGGGGCCCTGCCGGTAGGGGGAGGACCAAGAGGACGCACCAGCACCTCCCTGTGGGAGGGGGTCTCCGGCCTGATTCCCACTTTGAGTCCGTGCACACTCTTGATCGTCTGACGGGATGAGTGTAAGATCCACCTACAATTGCCTTTTATTGTTGGGTTAACAGAGGTTATCCGCTGAGCGCTGCACGGCATGTTTGTCAAGAATGCACAGCAGACCAGCGTGAGGACGGCCATGTGCTTTTTCTATCTTAAAGGGAACGGACTGCACGTGATTGCTGAAGCCCCTGGCAACTCTGTTTTTCAATTAGCATCGATCACACTCGGTAAAATGAGCTGAAATGGTAAATGTGTGTTTAATGATGGAACACTCCAGGCCGTTCGTCTTCCCCCCGGAGACTTGGAGCATCTGTTTGCCCGCTGGGAATAAGCAGAACTCCTCTCTCCCACAGGAACGATGACTGATGGATGGGATTTCCACAGAGGTCTAACCTGTTGGCTACGGCTTCTCTAATGGTACTGGGTGGATAAAAATGAATTCCTCACTAGCGACTTTTTTTTTAAACTATCAAATTAAATGTGTTCATCATGTTAGAGTATTTTCTTATTCCCAGCATAATCTGACTGTAGAATTTTTGGACTAAAAAAAAAAATAATAACTAGATTATTTTGATGCTCAAAGTTAGATTAAAAACAAATAACTCGATAACTCTTCCCCTTAAGGACAAAAAGCTAACATCCAATGGTAAAGATAAAATAGCAAGTCATAGAAAATAAATGTTTCAAGAGCACCGCTCAGAAAAATAGCTGAGATTATATCCTGTAGAATTGGTCTACCCCTACTTAGAATGTGGTAACCCAGTACATTCTCCTATTTAGTGCAAGAGTTCATTCCTTTTATAAATTTCCTGGTAGAAAGTATGTAGCCCATTTGAATATTTCCCGTGATATGATGACATGGGGCAGCTTTTCCCACTTCTGGACAGTTCTAGTTGTGAGAAAAATTATTTCTCCTGTTGAGTTCAAGTTGGCTAAGGCCATTCTGGCTCCTTATGCACTGACTGAGGGCATATTGTGTTCAAAAAGAAAGAAAGAAATTACACAGCTAAATAATTCCTTAAAGAAGAATTTCTTGATAAGAAAATATTTAGGTCACACTTGGATTTTTTTTTTTTTTTTTTTGTGGTATGCGGGCCTCCCTCTGTTGTGGCCTCTCCCGTTGCGGAGCACAGGCTCCGGACGCGCAGGCT
>NC_041215.1:30128277-30136166 GCF_002837175.3 Physeter macrocephalus
CAGGCGTACGCGCAACCACTGCGCCACCAGGGAAGCCCACACTTGGATTTTTTAAGATTGAAAATAAATCTCCCCATTTCTTCCACTCACCTGTAACCCTAACAGGAAAAATTTAGGCCAGGCTAGTTAAGAATGAATAGTGGGGCTTCCCTGGCGGCGCAGTGGTTGAGAGCCCGCCTGCCGATGCAGGGGACACGGGTTCGTGCCCCGGTCCGGGAAGATCCCACATGCCGCGGAGCGGCTGGGCCCGTGAGCCATGGCCGCTGAGCCTGCGCGTCCGGAGCCTGTGCTCTGCGACGGGAGCGGCCACAGCAGTGAGAGGCCCGCGTACCGCAAAAAAAAAAAAGAATGAACGGTGATCTGGAAAACTAAATTAGAATTTTTAAATAATTTGGACATCCATGAAGCTTAATACCTAGCCAAGTCTTAGCTCTGCTGGATTATGCTAGCAGCTCCCACCAATCTTTTACTTAGACCATGGGCACATATAACAAAAGACTTCATTTGAATTTTACCTTTTGTTTATTACCTAAAGAATGTGCCACCCTATTAATGAAATAACTAAAAAATAAGAAGTATGAACTGTGTATTATGGAAGAACAGATTTCTCATTGTTGCAGAAGTACCATTTCTAAACAAAGGCAACAATTTACAGAGAAGACAACTTTTCCATAAAATTCTCTCCTACCGAGGAGGAGAACTCCATGATTTTACTGCCAACACTGGGGTCATTTAAGACAAACCGTTTGTTTTGATACAGATGTTAACATTTAAAAAACAAGTGCGCTGAGCCAGAGTCACACTTGGGGAAAGTCAGACATGTTTCCATTAGTTTCTGGTCTCAAGCGTCTAATTATACTAGCCTGCTGAAACGGTGACCACACAGACCAAATCTGGAAACATAACGCTATGCTTCATACTACCTACATACAGTAACCAGGGGACCTTAGGAGGATGAAACATAAAGCAATATAAACACTAGAATACTCTAAGTATACAAAATATTTCGTTTCTCCAAAAGAAAAATACAAAGTTGCCGTTTTCCAAAATATTTATATGATAACTTGAGAAACTGAAGACAATTTCAGTGGTAAGGATGCAGGAGTTTGGAAGAGTCTTGAAAAAAATCTAAATTTGAAGGCACTTGCATTTTGCCATCTTCCAACCAGAGAGTAACTCTTAAAAGGGTATATGGCATACTTGTGAAATTTTCCTCCAATTTTAAGATCGTGGTGTCAGCAACCCTTAAGACACAGCCCCTTGTTAGTGATCCCAAAGCCCTGGATTTCTTGAAGCCAAATACACATGCATGACCCCTGCAGGTCTAGCCGCTGGCTCCTTCCTAAAAGCTGTGGCCTATAGGGTCACCACTCTGAGTGAGGCCATGAGAAACTCCAACACCTGCCAGGGGGTCATGAAAGCCACCGTGCAGGGACTTCTAAGGGCTCTGGCCACATGGGAAATGTTATCCAAAGATCTCAAGGCAAACTCTCTTCTCTTTCTAAGTCACTGCCCCAGACTCTGTTAGGCCAATGTTCACATGGTCCCAACAGGAGTCTGAAAATGCGGATCCAGTTTTAGTTCTCAGGTTCTCAATCCCTTCTCAGAACAGCATTCGGCTTCGAGCGTGAGTCCAGAATGGCCACTTGGGTGGAAACTTCCCCAGACTATGTGTGGACTGATTATAAAGGGTTTAGTTAGACGATCAAATACGTGTAGGTGCTCCTATCGCTTACAGAGTAAGTGAGGAATTTCTAAATGCCTTCTCTGTGACACAGGGCTCTGAACGCAACTTTCAGTTTTAAAATCTTTAAGGTACTAGAAGAAAGCGTTTAGAGCTAGAAGAATCTCAGAGACCATTCAGCAGAAACCGCTCATTTCACCATAGAAGCTAACCACTTTGCCCCAAGTGACACAGTTAAGATTTGGGTGAGGGCTAGGAGCCGTGGGCTCCTGGTACCCATACACTTTTTGGTGTTAAGCTCGGTCTAAAAACCTAGAAGTAGCCTAGACAAGTCATCGGGGTGCTTTAGTGTCTGCACTCCTGTTGAAATGGCATTACCTTGGAGACAGGCCCCCATGGGAGCAGTTGGTGGGGGAGGTCAGGGGGCTGGTCCGGCTGCTGGGATGTCGAGAGGGAGTCCGGCCAATGGTGTTGCTCGGAGAGCCCTGGGGGAAGGCAGAAGAGCTCCGTCACGCGAGGGATAAATACAGAACACGGTTCCGCTTGCCCCTCGGCCTTTGAACCCCCATGCAAATAAATGGGCAGATTCTGCATGATCAGGGTGATTTTTTCCCAGAATCGTAAGGTCAATTTTAAGTGCATACAAGCCAAAAATGGATAACTGTCCTGCAGGCATTCCCAAAGCTGAGTGACTGCTGTCAGCTGTAGCAGACAGAGTAGCAGACACAACTAACTTGAGAATTTGCTCTACACGGGGACGGGTAAGTGGAGGCCACCAACCGGGACGCAAGCACTCACCACACTGGTGTTACTGGAGTTCTTGAGGTGGTTATGCAGGAGTTTGGTGGCACCATCCTGGAATGTTTTTGGCAAGGCACCAAGTAACATGGTAAATTCAGGAGTGTTCAATTCAAACAGAGAGATGAGCACAATCTGTGCTGCCTAGAAACGGAAGAGATGGTTAATTTATGTCACGTACAATTGCCTATCTTGGTCAAAATGCTCATTAAAGTCGTTTTACTTCATTTTATTTATTTATTTATTTATTTTGGCCACACCGTGCGACTTGCGGGATCTTGGCTCCCTGACCAGGGATTGAACCCGGGCCCCCCCAGCAGTGAAAGCACGGAGTCCTAACCACTGGACCACCAGGGAATTCCCAAAATTGTTTTTAAAAGAAATCTGTTTTGTATGAGTAGAATAAATAACAAGAGGACATCTGTGCCATAAAAAAAACAAAACAGCACCTAGAGAAAATACCATCATCAACTATAAAGAGCCAAACTTCAATATGGACAATAAGCCCTGGTTTCACTGAACAGCCTGGCCTTGGATTTTACAACAGCACATTAACAATAAATTCCTGAAACTTTTTTTCCTCTGCTGTCCAATACTAGGGACAAAGCTGGTGAGTACATAAATGAAACAATCAAAAAATCTGAAAGGGCTTAAGACTGTCCATTCTAGTGAGTCAGAACCGGACAAGGCTCCTAGCATACCCTGGAAAGAACAAGTTTCTAAACAAGCTACCACTGCGTTATCTTGAAAAAACCACTTTTCCCAGTGACTAAGAAACGCTAGAAATAGAGTTCAAATACGTCTGAAAAAAAACTCCTACTTTTACATCTATGAATTGAGGACAGAGAGAGTCTTTGGGAAGCAAACTGGATTTACATGGTACGAATTAAAAAGTTATTACTCTTCTGCCTTTTGGAAAATGTTCTCCTTTTCTTTATTAGAGACAACATATGCTCGTAGTCTCTACAGCAGCAAAGTGGGGAAGAGCAAGCAGCTAAAACACCAGCAGGGAGACCCAGGCTTCCCCGGCAAGCTACATGCCTGCTATGGTGCTCGAGCTTGGAAAACAGTGCCCTCGGAGTTAGTTACAAGGGTTTTGATTTAGAAGAACTATTCCAAAAGAAAATTTTAGTTAGTACAAACAGGCATTTCTTACAAATTTCTAAGAGTCAAAAGAAAGGAAAACATATTATGAAAATCTTTCGACTAGAAGCAAACATTTATTTTTCCAAAGACTGTAATATTTAGGATTGCAGTAATTATCCTAAAGATTTTTTCCACTATATAGAATATTACATAGAAACATGTTTGCTGAGAAATTTTTTGGAAATAAACACCCACAAAAAAACCCACTTCAATGCTTTTATAATGTTAAAAATTAATTCTAGGTCCAGTTAATATAAAATTACTATTTTGTACCTGGAGAAGGAAAAAAGAAAAAAACAAAAAAAAAATCCAAAGACCCAAATGTATTTAACCAAAATTAAAACTTAATTACAAATTTTGAAATATCAGTAGAATAACATATTTTACACAATAAAAAATTATCTTTCGTAATGTCATAAGCATTTACTAAGCACAGCATTGGGCTTAGTAAAGAATCTTACTTTTTCCCTCGACTTCCAAATATGGTCATTAATAGCCTCTCCAGCCAAATTAAATCATAAGGGCCAGTGTGCTTTCACAAGACAGGCAAAAAACATTTTTATTGATTGTACTAAAACACACATTTCTACATGTCATTATTGGAACAGTTTTAACAAATCGTTATCTGAAGAAATCTATTTCACCATCAATTTAACACAATGTTAATGTGATCTGTATAAAAGCAAATTCCCCAAATCATGCAAAGTAACCTGTGCATTAAAAAAAAAATTTCATTAGATGTTAGAAAAAAAAAATGCATGCAGAAAACACTGCACTTCAAAGAGAAGCAAAGAAGCAGACCTGAGTTTTGGCCAAGGGAAAAAAAATCAGCATCACCAATTTAATAAGAAAGTTGAAGATGCTGAAAATGGCATTAGAAAACTATTAAATGTATTATCACATTTTTGAATAGTATGTTTTTATGTGAAATGTGCCTCTGTCTTTAGACCTAATTTCTTCCCAGAATGACAAGATACCTGATACTAAAAATTTACTTGGCGGTTTCCATGAAGCAAATTATAAAACTGGTAGGATCTCTTAGGAACAAGAGGGCTGCAAGGTGACAGGCCTAGAGACTGTGCTAATTCGTGGCTACTTAACATTAGTGACTTTTCGTCATATG
The DNA here is from genome assembly GCF_002837175.3 of Physeter macrocephalus. Lineage (NCBI taxonomy): Eukaryota > Metazoa > Chordata > Mammalia > Artiodactyla > Physeteridae > Physeter > Physeter macrocephalus. The sequence continues at coordinate 30,133,029 of NC_041215.1, forward strand.
GGAATAGAAAGCGCAGCCGACTTCAACTTCTACCCGCTGAAGAACCTTCTCTCAATAACCCCGCAGTTGAATTTGGATAAGAAATCAAATAGAAAGACAGGGAATTCTGAAAATAACTCGTTGGACAGATGGTGTGTGTGTGTGATTTACGCATATAAATGGATATAATGTGTTTTTGCATTTTCCAAAATATAAAACGTAAATGACTTTATTAGTTTTCAAAAGCAACCCTTTGGCCTAAAGCTGTTTTCAAAGTAAAATCTTTTTCTGAAACCCAAGCTCCAGAAATGGATGGAGAGTATCATTTAAGTATATTCTTTTAAAAAGATTTCACATCACAGTTTTAAAAGGAATGAGACTGTTATGATCCTGAAACATTTTATCTACAACTCTCTGTATCAGTAAGGAGTCTGAATACCAGAATGTCCAGGCAAGGATGACAACTGGGTTACATTTATCGTTACCATCAATAGGCTCTCACTGAAGGAATAATTCCAAATATGGGGATGGGCTGGAGAGATTCATTTTAAAAAGCCTGGGGCAGAGCTCATGTTCAATAATGAGCCCAGAACCAGAGGGTGTCGCTGCCTCAAGAGCTTGGAGCTCTTGCCCCACGTGAGGAAGGGCCACTGGAAAGCCAGACCAAACCAAAACCTCTGCTGCTGACGTTTTCTAACGGGCAGTTCTGGGGCGACGTACTTTAAAGATCAAATGGCGACCTAAAAGGAAATGACTCCCACTTGTGCCCCTACAGTAGAACCTGGGGGGTGAGGGTAAAAGGGCCTTCAGATCTCACTGCTAGTGTCTGAAAAGAACCTGCAGGCTATCGATGGCCTTGAATGCTGTGTGCCTCACAGCAGAAAAGGATTCTTCCAGACAGGAGATCAATAAAACTTTGACAAATGTTTCAGTGTCAGTATTAATTATGGAAAACTTAAAATTTGAGAAGAGAGGGCTTTTTAAATTTGTTAAACAAATATTACTGCTCCCTTCAGAGTGTGATTAAAATCGCTTTAGAAAAACCACCAAAGAGAAGGTATTTCAAAACCTTCCGACATTTTAAATTTAGTATCTCTCCATTGCTATTCCGTTAAAATATGGTAGAAGCCTGTCTGCAACGTGGCTATGTCTTTGGGAAGGCAGTTAATCATAAAACATACCAAAACACAACATTTACACAGGTGCACGCACGCTCTGGCTCACGTAGTATTATGTTAATTTTAGGGTTCTTCAAAATCTTCTCAGTGTCTTCACAAGGGTAATCAGGATCAACAATCTCAATGCAAACAGTGAAGTGTCTTTTTGCAAGTTAGTACAGAGTTTTAAATCTACCTGTTTACAATTTTCTTCCAAGTTTCCTTCTCCAGGCCCAGAGCAGGTGGAGGCTGACCTAGTGGGGAAATCCTCACCTATTCGACTACGCTGAAGTGGGGACGGACAAACAGGAAAGGGGTAGGGTTTAATCAGAGACAAGAAGCACGCGCTCAAAACCATGGTTATTGGTAAGCTGCACAGGTATTTGGCTTCTTTTCTAAAGTCATACATATAGAGAGAGATTATACAATCTAAAAGTCTATGAATAATAACGGAACAGTAACAGTATCCTTAAGAATAATAACAGGAACTGCCAGTGTTAAACCTCCATCATTTGCTAAGTCCTTCACAATCATCACAACCCCTCCTGGAAGTAACAGCGTTCTTGCAAACAGATCAAAATGAGACTTGAGCGAGGCACTCATATTCAGCTGAGGTTCAAATCTTATTTGATGGTAAAACCCTGAGCTTTTAGATTAGGACACGCTGCCTATGTATAATCAGAGATTTAAAATTTTTTTCAATTAGAAATGTCGACTTTTGAAGGCTATTTATATACTTTTCCTGCTCCAGGCAACAGCACCTTTATAATCTCTAATTTTCTTTGCCATGCCTTTACTTTCCGCCTTTCTCAAAACAACATTTGGGGGCTAATAAATCTGTTAGTTCACTTGACAAAGCAGGTGCTCAATGTTAGAGAATCACGTATGATAAGGAAACATACAGGGATTCTGAACCCTAAAATATAAACATACCATTAAAGTTTCTATTGTCATTACCGCATTCCCTTTGCCTGATGGGAAAAAAATCTTCCTAACGCTGGAAAAAATTTGGACCAGCAGCAAAACCAAAGCAACCCGCAAGCAGTAACAGCCGAAGCTACAACAACAAACAAAGTAGTATCTATCTAGGTTTTTATATGCTTTATTGCAGTTGGTCCTCCCAACAGTGTCTAAAGCAAATATCATGATTCCCATTTCATGGATAATGAACACGGATTCAGAGGTTAAACTACTTGTTCACACCGCTAAAAAGTAGCAGAGGCAGAAGTCAACAGAGGTCAACTCTAGAATACACTGTATTATCCTAATACAGACACAGTGCATTAAATAAGAAAGGTCTAGTGATTTCTCCAAAGAAGATATACAGGCTGCCAACAAACACGTGAAAGGATGCTCAACATCACGAATCATTAGAGAAATACAAATCAAAACGACAATGAGGTATCCCCTTACACCAGTCGGAATGGCCATCATCAAAAAATCTACAAACAATAAATGCTGGAGAGGGTGTGGAGAAAAGGGAACCCTCTTGCACTGTTGGTGGGAATGCAAACTGATACAGCCACTATGGACAACAGTATGGAGGTTCCTTAAAAAACTAAAAATAGAACTACCACATGACCCAGCAATCCCGCTACTGGGCATATACCTGAGAAAACAATAATTCAAGAAGAGTCATGTACCACAATGCTCATTGCAGCTCTATTTTCAATAGCCAGGACATGGAAGCAACCTAAGTGTCCATCGACAGATGAATGGATAAAGAAGATGTGGCACATATATACAATGGAATATTACTCAGCCACAAAAAGAAATGAAACTGAGTTATTTGTAGTGAGGTGGATGGACCTAGAGAAGCTGGAACGAAGTGAGAGAGTGACATGGACATATATACACCACCAGTTGTAAAGACAGAGCTAGTGGGAAGCAGCCGCATAGCACAGGGAGATCAGCTCAGTGCTTTGTGACCACCTAGAGGGGTGGGATAGGGAGGGGGGGGTGGGATAGGGAGGGAGGGTGGGAGGGAGACGCAAGAGGAAGG
>NC_041215.1:30136435-30195559 GCF_002837175.3 Physeter macrocephalus
TGAGGATGTATGTATAGCTGATTCACTCTGTTATACAGCAGAAACTAACACACCATTGTAAAGTAATTATACTCCAATAAAGATGTTAAAAAAAGAAAAAAGAAAGGTCCAGTGTATGTCAGTGTAGTTTGGTCAACACAGTTCTCAGGACTCCCATACTTAAAAAATGGAAAAGGTTACTTTGGGAATAAAGCAGGCCAGTTAAAGCCGGGTGGGGCTTCTCCGTCCATCCAAGTCAGTCCCAGCCAGGCAAGCACGCCTCCTGATGACTGGCTCGTGTTTTGGTTTAGGTTGTGTTTCCCCCCTCCTCAACATCTTAAATATTCAGACACCCCAGAACACTGACAAAAAAAGAGAAACAAAATAACAAAAACACTGAAGTCAGTAAATCAGAGTTTTGTCGGCTTAAAATGTGTCTAAAGTGCTTTCCCAAATAGGAGATATATGGAGGAGGAGCTACACTGCCTGCAAACTTCCCGAATACTGTTTGTATAAAATTAATATTCTCCGAGGACAGGCCAATATGAGAGTTTACTGCATAGATTTCAGACTGTAGGGCTCTTCTAGTATTTAGAATGTAACCTTGCCCTACTCTTAGGACATTAAGTCAGGACACCAACAGGAGAACTTGGTTCATGATCAGAAAGTGCTTTTCTGATCATGAAAATCACTAAGATTTCCCTAGCGCCTGATACAACCTTTTAATAACTCTGCAAATTACAGGTGAGGCAAAACATATGTCTACTTAGAAGAGATAAGCAAGCAAATCTTTAGTGCACTAAATTATCCCGATGAAAACGGTGCCTGTTTTCTTTCCTTGCAGCTTTAAAATAATAGTAATGACAATTTAAAATCTTAGCACAGAGTGATACATACCATATCACAATTTCTAAGTATTTTAATTTACTTAGGCACTACATTCATTTAGACAATCTTTAGAACACATCTCAAATTCTCGGGTAAGGCGGGTGCCTCACTTACAGCAGCATGTACATTTATATAAATATCCAGTGGATGGAACTGCGAAACAGAGCACTTAAATAAAAGCAGCTCTATCTCCAGGAAGGATTCACCTGTATGGGGCAAAAGAACGCGTATCTGAATACTGTGCTTTAACAGGCCTATCCTAGCGAGTGCTCGATGGATACAACTGAAAGCCAAACAATCAAATCCACGAATATCTTCGAGGACGAAAAAAAAATTTCACCAGGTGCTCAGAATGCAGAGATGCACCCGCTAAAATGAAGCTCATTACAATTTGCGTAGTTAGGTAAAAAAGCTCCCTATTCAAGTAAGAGCTAAGGAGCTACCGAACAACTAACTATGGAAGACTCGGGCCAGGCCGCCGAAAAAGAGACCAAAGCCTTGGTAGGCAGAGCGCTAAGGTGGGCCCCAGGGTCCCCGCCTCCTGGTGGGTAAGCCTTACAGCCCTCTCCAAGGGTGAGCGGGACTTGCGCGTGCGATGGACTTCACTCCCATAATTACATTACGTGGCAGAAGGGGTTCTGCAGGTATAATTAAAGTCCCTCCCTCATTGGCTGACTTAGTTAAAGAGCAGATTATCCTGTGTGGTGACAATCAGGTGAGCCCTTTTTAAAGAGGCAGAGAGATTAAAATGAGAGTCTCCTGCTGGCTTCATTTTAATTTATCTTTCATTTTTGACGAATAGTTTTGCTGAATAGAGAACTCTTTTTTATATATATATAAATTTATTTATTTATTTTTGGCCGTGTTGGGTCTTCGTTGCTGTGCGAGGACTTTCTCCAGTTGCGGTGAGCGGGGGCCACTCTTCATGGCGGTGCACGGGCCTCTCACTGTCGCGGCCTCTCTTGTTGCGGAGCACAGGCTCCAGACGCGCAGGCTCAGTAGTTGTGGCTCATGGGCTTAGTTGCTCCGCGGCATGTGGGATCTTCCCGGACCAGGGCTGGAACCCGTGTCCCCTGCATTGGCAGGCAGATTCCCAACCACTGCACCACCAGGGAAGCCCGAGAATTCTTGGTTGACTTTTTTTCCTTCCAGCTGCCTCTGTCCCCCATGGTTTCTTTTTTTAAAAAAATAAATTTATTTATTTTATTTATTTTCATTTTTGGCTGCATTGGGTCTTCGTTGCTGCGCGCGGGCTTTCCCTAGTTGCGGCGAGCGGGGGCTACTATTTGTTGCTGTGCACGGGCTTCTCACTGCGGTGGTTTCTCTGAGGACGGGCTCTAGGTGTGCGGGCTTCAGTAGCTGTGGCGCACGGGCTTCCGTAGCTGTGGCTCGTGGGCCCTACAGTGCAGGCTCAGTAGTTGTGGCACACGGGCTTAGTTGCTCCACGGCATGCGGGATCTTCCCGGACCAGGGCTGGAACCCTTGTCCCCTGCGTTGGCAGGCGGATTCTTAACCACTGCGCCACCAGGGAAGCCCCTCCCCCGTAGCTGCTGATGAGCACGCAGCTGTTTGTCTTCTGAGGACCCTGGCTATGCTGAGCTGCTTCCCTCTGCTGTCTTCAGCTTTCAGCAGCTTGATTAGGACGTGTCTAGGTGTGGGTCTTTTTTTAAAAATCCTACTTGGAGTTTGCTGAGCTTCTCAGAAGTGTAAAGTTTTTCATATAATTTGGAAAGTTTTAGGACATTATATCTTCAAAAATTCTCCTGCGGGCTCTGGAGAAGCAAGGTGCCAGGCTGTAGAGAGGACCATGTGATAGGGGTGGAGAGCAGCCTCCACCGGCCGAGAACGCCCCCTGCTGACAGTCGGCGGGAAAACAGGCACCTAGCCCTCACCTGTAAGGAGCTGAATTTGGCCAAGAACCAGGGAGCTGGCAGAGAAGCCCAGGTCTCAAGTGAGATCCAAGACCCAGGCCACGCCTTGACTTAAGTCTGGGAAGACTCTGAGCAGGGAACCCAGCTGTGAGCTAATACATTTGTGCCGTTTCAAGCTGCTAAGTTTGTGGTGATTTGTTGTGCAATAGAAAACTAATACAGAAGCCACAAGAGAACCTGCAAGGCTCTGGTTTTGAAAATGATGGCTTCAAAATGTCACTTGAAATTAGATAATTTCTCTTTGGGTATTTATCATTCGTTAATTCACTGAGGATGCTTATTAAATGCCTACTTTGTTTTACAGGTCTTGTGCTAGGTGCAGAGCATGCAGGGTGAACGAAAGCAGGGAGGTGGAGGAGGCACGGCCAACAGCAGGGCCACGCCTGGCCCTGAAGACACCCAGGGCCCAGGCTGGGTCCCGAGAGAATTAGCGGCAACCAGGTCAAGACTACGTCAGCAGCTGGCGTGCCTGGGGTTCAGCCCCAGGGCAACGGTCTAAACCGATGGGCCTCAACACGGCATTAAAAATCAGCCAAGAGTGGAAGGAGCCCCGACCAGACAGAGCAACGGCCACGCTCCACTCTGTACCAGTGAAGTCAAGTGACTTCGGGGAGAGCACAGCAATCTAGGTTAGTTTTCACTGCAGCCAGGACTGAGAACTACCGACGTAAAGCTTTTCAGCTTCCTCTGAGGGGCCGGGATCACTGTCCCGGAGGCCAGGTTTGACCTCAGCCTGAAGGTGTGGTGTTTGTCAGAGTCCTCACGATGGGGAAGGGGAAGGCGAAGAGAAGACATACGGGCAGACACTGGAGGCAGTGTTTTGATGCCCCGGGCTAGATAACTCAAGGAAAAACATTCCTCTAGTGTCCTGATTAGAAAGGTTAGGACAATAAAAACGAGCTCAAATGTTTAATGTGCATGTCCAGAGAAAGTAGCCATCACGACCAAAGCTGGCTGTTCCCATACAGGCCCTAATCATGATAACGTGCATGTCTAAAACATCTTCCAGCCCCATGGGAGGGAACACTTCAGTAACCTTCAATTACAAAAACACACACTCATGTAGACACACGTACTCAACGTGTTATGACTAAAGATAGGAAGTTGTACTTGGGCTCTTGTATTTCTTGGTTGATCTGTGACTTTGAAAACCGTAACACAAATATCTTTCTGACGTCCCAATCAACCAAATCATGCCACCACCTCCCAGTGTACCTCCCTAGTCCCAAAGAGGCTTAATGGTGAAATTAAAGGTTGCCAGTGAAATGCTCTTTCAATAAATATTGAAACATTTTACAAACGGATCATAAATCAAAAATGTTATTTACTATTAGAACAGTAATTTTGAATGAGTGCTCTAATAAAATTCATCCTTGTTTCTTTGACCTTGGACAACTTAGTTTATTACTGTACAATGGCTGGAGAATTACATTGGCTGTCACCCTCCCAAAGAAATCCTGCAGGTGATTCTTTGGTTCCCTTCCTCGGACTCCATTAGAGCAGGAGCTAGGTGTTCAGGGGCATTTGGTACCACAACAACCTTGCTAACTACCTCTTGGAATCACCCTTAACCCTGCCTCGACCCAAGTGGTCCACGTTACCAACTCTACCCCAAGGCCAAAGGACTATTTTGGTACGGATGGCGGTGGAAGGAGTATACTACGGGGAAAAAAGAAAAGAAAAGAAAAGGAAAAAAAAAAAAAAAAAAAAAAAAAGCAAGGTTCATGATTACACACAAATAACCAAAATCAAGTACTTTTAGTCTGAAACCAGAGCTAAGAAATCTGGTTTTTAACAGTAACTTTGAAAGGCTAGTTTGTTTATATATAAAGTAAAAGAACAATGGCCATGTGTGAAACTCAAGTGTAGAACAGGACACTGACAGGAAGAGAATAATAGAAACAACAAAGAGAGTGATACCTTACACTTCCTGCGAGCTTATAACCTGTCAGGAATTGATCATGCTTTTAACGTATATGAATTCATCTTCATAGTAGTCCTAAGGCAGAATACTACCTAAGAATAGAAATAACAGGGTCCCGTGCTCCCTCCACTGTGTTATATGCCTTTCAACGTGCCATTTCAGAAGAAAATAGCAAATATTTCTCTTCAGGTGATTGAAAAAAAAAAAAAAGCAACAACACAACATCTTGGTATCAGGGTGTCTCCCATGATACAAGATTTCAGATTTTCATTTTGATCTTCAATGACTGAAACTAGACGGAGCTGGGGGGACAGGAGCAGAGCTTTGGTTTCCTAGAAAAGGAGCGATAGTGGTTTGCGTGTAGGTTTGTGGGTGGTTTACAAGTTCCCATAAATTCCTCTTCGTGATGCGCGCCTGAGGACGTACCTTTCTCACGTCTGAACTCTTTGGTTCTGTCGTCCAGGTTATAATTCTAGAAACGGCAAGCCTTGTCTCACTCGAGTTTATGAAATCTGTTGGGTCCATCTGCCTAGCGAGAGACTCGATGTACTTCAGGATTGCAACTTTGACCTGAAAGATCCAGCAATTATAAACAGTAGGTACACTTTATAAATCTTTGAACAGAACTCTTAACTGGTGTTCAGAGAAAAAGTACACACTACTGAGGAGACACCGCCTTTCTCCTGGATTTATGTTCCTACACGCAGGGGCCTCCAGCAGGGAAGAAGCATGAGATGACTGACAGGGAAGCCTGGGAACAGAAGGGAGGCCTGCAGCCTAATCCCCTTCCCTCTGTGACTGCCGGGCCTGCAGCGGAGGCAGGCTCTGCTGCTCACAGACGCCGCAAGACACGTGCCGGGCAGGAGCCCCCGTTGGGGTGAGGGGTGGAGGCACCCGGGGGACCTCCAGCTCCGCCACCGACCGCGGGGCAAGTACAACTCTGTGTGAGTTTTACTTTTCAGCCGCTCTAGGCCAGGTCTTGCAAGGTAGCACTGAAGGTAATTCAAGCTGATAATTCTGCTCTAACTTCCCCACCGAGGCCTCACTTGGTTTTGACCTCAGGAGAAAAGGGTTATTATTTATTGGGCCTCTCCTAAAAACCTCAGCAAAATTAGCGATCAAAGAACAGACAATGTACCTGATGCCATCCAAAGGAGCACATCCTCCTTCAAATACCATTAGTTCATTCTTAATAGGTATGATGTTTATAAAACATGTCACAATTCATTTTTCATGTGTTAACGATGTTAATATTAAAAACATTCTAATAAGATACCTATTTTAACACATCAAAATTTTCTACATTAAATATTAACGTGAAACATTGTAATAATGCCCAAATGTTGGTAAGGATGTGGAACAACTGGAGTTCTCAGACACCCCTGGTAGGAATGTAATCTGATATAACTGTTTCGGCAGTTTACAATAAAGTTAAGCATGTCCCTACCCAATAAACCAGCAACTTCTCTACTATGTACTGAACCAAGAGAAATGGAAACATGTTGCTCACAGCAGATTTACTCACAATAGCCAAATAGGAGTCATGTATAAACAAGTATATTTTAAGCAAATTTGACTTCTAGAGGTTGAACTATAATGACAAATAGTTACCGACCTTGAGGTTAGGAGTTTGGGTTTGATCCACAATAAATCTCATCAAAATGTTAAATTGCTGATCAAATGGAAAGGAGTCCCTAGGTTCAAAAAAAAAAAAGCATTTTAAAAGAAAGACTTATTACAAAAAACAAGGTAAAATCATATAAGAAACAAAAACACACTATTATAGATTCCTCTAACATACGTAAAAAGCATGTTTATATTTTTAAAATATTACCTTTCATTTTATGTAAATACTAAAGTAATAACACATTACATAGAAAACGTATTTATTTATTTCTTGTTTTGTTTTTTTGGTTTTTGTTTGTCTGCACCGCATGGCGCATGGGATCTTAGTTCCCGGACCAGAGATGGAACCCGGGCCCGGCACTTGAAAGCGCCGAGTCCTAACCACCAGACCACCAGGGAATTCCCTAGAAAATTTAGAAAAGGGGAAATCTTGTTAAAAGTCCCGAAACACATAAACTGAGCAATGAATGCCGGCTTGCCTTCTTGGGATCTGCTCGTCTTCTTTCCAGGTACCTTTCGGAATACTGCTCACATGAGAAACACTTCCATCGCCCAAATCCAACTTTTACATCCCGACGAGGCTGCTTGCAGCTGCCCTTGCTGAAGCTGCCTGCACAGTTCGTGGGGTCCTCGCTGGGTAACCGCCCGTGAGCTGGCTTTGTGCGGTCACCACAGAAGAGCGCCCGTGGGACACTCACCCAGAAACACCCCTCCCTCCAGCTACAGACACACACAGGAGCCTGGGACCCTAAGAGCCCCGCTCCGGCTCCACTTCTCGCCTGCTACTCATCTCATTTCTCGTGGTCCTCTCACATTTTTGATCCAACTGAGTAACCCTGAGGGCTCCTGGCGAGGGAGAGCCAGTGTCCTCTCCCTTAAAAAGCCACAATTACTAGTGTGAGTTTAAAATTGCCTGAAGGAGCCCTCGTGCCCAATGCAGGTGTCCCTTCCATGCTAACAGGGAAGATAATGCAACGCAAAGATCGATTCCAATTGAGGCTGAGTGACTGCATCACTTTCTTTTAGACTCCCTTGGAGACGATTCTCAGTGTACGGAAGGGTAGTAGAAAGAGAAGGGACACAGGTTCGAATCTTTCAGATTACAGGACTGATCTGAAATTTGAATGAACTAATACAAGAAAAACATAGCGTGTGTGGCACATACTAGTTACTAGTAGTACCACCATCATAGTTACTAATAAAAAGTAAACGTGACCGACAGCACATCCTTTTCTCCCACAACTATTTGTATCCAGGAAGCTCTGAGGACCACCTCCGGAAGCAAAGCGCATCTTAGTATATATGATTTAAGTGACTCATGCTGGCCACACGTCAAAGAAACGAACCACACACAGAACACCTCTCCTTTCTTCTACAGCAAAGGGAGGATGGAGAATACATCTGAGTCATGGGTGTATTTAAGCTGAAGCTGTGCCCTGCTGTCGAGTGCAGCCAAAGGAAAGGAAACTGAGGCAGATTCACAATCAGGCCTCTCACCTGAGGAACAGCTCTCAGCCACCACTGAGACGCCCTCGGTACTCGCAATCCTAGAAAAGCTGAAAGAGCTAAACGTCTCAGCTGCCGAGAAAAACGGACACATGCTTTAGGGACCTAGGCCAGGGAATTCCCCAGAAGAGAGTTCTTAAAGGAATGAGGCATCCAGGAAAACTAATAGGAGGGCACAATTATTTCCCTTAATCACCAAAGATCAGAAATATAATCGTAATATTTCCATCACCCCCTAAAAATCTGAAATGGATCTTCTGTCATTCATAAATTCACCTGAATTCAGGAAGCAATCTACAGGCTCAAGTCTGGCTTACAAATGTTTTCCCTGGCTTTCACAGTGTCATTAAAAAAAAAAAAAAATCTTGGAATATCTTGCCTTAATCCACATTTCTGACCTTTCTTGAAAAGCCTGGACCACTGGGCCCACATCCCCCGTGACCACAACTCACCACAGCTCCCTGGCCTCTCGCGTAACCGCCCTGCTGTTTACATCGCTCGTGTATCATCAGCTGCATCAGCTCAGCCCCTCTAGTCAACCTCTGGCCAAACTGTGAGGAATACACTGGTGTAGAGGACTGTCCCCCACCTGCACTACACTTAGTCACCCACAGGAGGGACGGGGCCTGAAAGCCTTACTGAAAATACAGTACGTTACACAGAGTTCACTGAAAATCTAAAGGGAAATCTACTTGGATAATAACATTCTATAGCAGCACAAATTTCACAGATCTCCAGGGTCGGGGACCAAAAGAAAAGCTGGCATCACAGTGTAGAGGAACAAATGTAGGCTTGGCAGCCAGAGACGTCTAACAGATGCAAGCGCGGGGGACAATGACGGGGCAGCGTGATGCCCTCCCCACTCTCCCGCAGGCCAGCTGGCGACGGCAGGACACACAACAGAGTGACAACCGGCTCTCCTGGATGCTGGCTCCCCGGCTGCCGCGAGCAGGAAGTGGGGCTCCGGGTGTGTCAAGTTACTCTCTGTTTCCTAATTTTATAATGAAATGAGAAAGGTCCTTCCATTTTGACAATTCTGTGATACCTACTCATATCCCAGTTTGCAGTAACGGGTCATATAACAGTTACTACGCTGATGATGATTTTCTGGAGACATCTGTTTATTCTTTTAAAAAGTCAGCAATCTGACACATTCCCCTCCGTCATCCACCAAATCACGAGCAAGACATTACTGCGAACCGTCTTCTGAGACCATTCAATCTCTGTCACTCGTGTGTCAAGGATTTACTATTACACAGGCAAAGATCAGAAGTTTGTTTCCAAACAATGACAGCACAGAGTCCGTTTTTTTACACTTTTTCTGAGCCTCAGTAGCTTTTCCTTTCTCATAAAGGCCAGATGGGCTACAAATATTGTAAGTGTGTTATCATCTCTAGCCAATGAACTGTTAATAGAAACTATTCCTGGATGAACGGGAACCCTACACCACACATGAAAAGAAAAACTTCTAGTGTGCCTTATAAGAGGTTGAAGTCGTAAAAATACTGAGGTCTTCAGAAGGATGCTCATAAATATTCTAAAGTGTTTTTTAAAGAGAAGAGAATCAATTTTCAATTTTTTTTTCTTTTTTTTTACGTTTGTCTTAGGCATTCACAAAAATAATGTCAACTCAAGGAAGATATGGGCATTTCATCTCACGGATTGCTGGGATATTTCAACATATATGTTAATAAGAGAATGTGGGAATTAAGTAAGAAAGTAGATATTCAAGTGGGTGACAAAAGCCACAGGTAACAAAAATGACAAGAAACCACCTACAAAGACTCTCATAGTATCAAAATGGTCTAGCGCCCCTGCCCCACCAGTAGACATTTTCCCTAAGAGGACATACAAATGGCCAACAAGTACATGAAAAGATGCTCAACATCACTAACTATTAGAAAATTGCAAATAAAAACTACAATGAGGTATCACCTCACACCTGTTAGAATGGCCATCAGCAAAAAGACAAGAGATAGCAAATGCTGGGGGGAATGTAAATTGGTGCAGCCGCTATGGAAAATGGTATGGAGGTTCCAGAAAAAAATTAGAACTAGCGAATTCCCTGGTGGCCTATCGGTTAGGACGCAGCACTTCCGCCGCTGTGGCCCACGTTCATCCCCTGGTCAGGGAACTGAGATCCCGCAAGCCACGTGGCACAGCCCAAAAAAAAAAAAAAAAAAAAAGAAAAGAAAAATTAGAACTACCATATGAGCCAGCAACCCCACTGCTAGGTATATATATCTATCCAAAGGAAATGAAATCAGTATCTCAAAGAGATATCCGACCCCATGTTCACTGCAGCACTATTCACAACAGCCAAGACACGGAAACAACCTACGTGTGTTGATGGATGAACGGATAAAGAAAATGTGGTGTACCTATAAATGGAATATTATTCAGTCATAAAAGAGAAGGAAATCATGCCATTTGTGACAACATGGATGAAACTTGAGGGCATCGTGCTAAGCGAAATAAGCCAGATAGAGAAAGACAAATACTGCATGATATCACTTATATGTGGAATCTTAAAAAAAAAAAAAAGAAATCAAACCCATAGAAACCAAGAGTAGAATGGTGGTTGCCAGAGCCTGGTGGGGTGAGGGAAATGGGGAGATGTTGGTCAAAGGGTACAAACGTCCCGTGACGGTTCTAACACTTGCTAAGGGAACGTATCTTGACTGCTTTTACCACATAAGCGACAAAAAATGGTAGTTATGTGAGGTGAAGGATGTGTTAACTGACATTGCCGTGATCATTTACCAATATACACATGTATCAAATCCTCACGTTAAACACTTACAACTTGCACAATGTTGCCTGTCCGTTTTACCTCAAAGGCTGGGAGAAAATGATCTTGCCCCCCAACACTTGCCTGGTGACATCGAGAGCCTTCTGAACCTTCGCTTGCACAGACCCAAGCAAGTCTGCTCCCATCTTCTTAAGCAGTTGTGTGAGGAGAACAAAAAGCCAGTCTTGCAGGTCACCCTTATGAATTATTATAAAATCCACAAGCGTCTCCAAAAACATACTGAAAACCTAGACACAAACGGAAACCAAGCATTTCACATATTTAATTCATGATTTCCTCCCACGTCTCCAAAACGATAAAAATGCCCCCTCCTGGCTTTTTGTCCAGAATCGTAACTGGGGTTGACACCGTCCACAACCGGACCATGGCACAGGAGGCAAGCGCAGTGACAAGAACGGATAAAGGAAAAGGGGTCGGAACTTACTCTCTGGTGTGAATTCCACCGCAAACCAGGCCATGCAACAAAACAGATTCCATGTTAGTCCACAGTGAAGTCATACAAGTTTCATGCAGTTTCGTAAAAGGCCTGAAAAGGCTACAAACTGACGAAATAACTCTCCCCTCCCTCTACACGCCTTTAAAATTCAGTACAGAGAGAAATGAACTTTGCTGAAAATATGAGTCTAATCCCTGGAGGTCTTTCTTTTCTTTCCTTTCCTTTCCTTTTTCCTTTCCTTCCTTCCTTCCTCCCTCCCTCCTTCCCTCCCTCCCTCTCTCTCTCTTTCCTTTCTCTCTCCCTCTTTTTCTTTAAAAAACCTTTTAACCATCATAATTCTATACTGTTATTGCTCATTGCCTAGCATTCAACAGAAACTATTACAGGATGAGGGGAAAAAAAACAAACTTGCATATGTATTGCTTTTCATTTCAGTCACCTATTTTGATGTATGCCCGTTCAGATAGCATAAAGTATTATCTTTATGAAAAGATATTATAAAAGCCATACCAATCTTTATAAAAGATTATGGCTTGGGATGAAAGACACCGACAGTTGACATAATCCTCACGCCGCTGTGTGACCACCATCAGTGCTCCCTACGGTGAGACAGAGCTCACGGTGCATCACCCCTGAACCAGCCTCAGAGACGTTAGCGGTGGCACCGTGCACCCCACTTGGTAAGTGAGTCCTGCTCTCCTGGGACAACCCGGCTATCACAGACCTACTCAGTTCTAGCTCAGCAACTATTAACCACCAGGGGTCTCCCGTGAGACAGCTCAGAAGGAAGCCAGTGAGCCCCAGCTGTGGGATTCCTGGCTTAGCACAAAGGCAGCTAGCAAATATTTACTAAACTGAGACCTGCAAACTCACTGAACAAGAGCCTTCTGATGGAAACAAATTTCCTTCTTTATCCTCACTTTCTGGTTCTGAATCAGCAATCTAGAGGCGACAGGTAATAGAAATTCCATCAATGTCCAAATCCATCTAATATTCCTTACGCTATACATCTTATGAATCGTATGCTTATGATGCTTTAAATCTTACTGCTTTTAATACTATCTTAGCGAAAATCTTGGTAATTATATCTTTGGATATCTACCTGGCCCTTAAACTCAACGTTTCTTGGATTTTATTAATACTGTGAATGTCAACCTTGCTGTGGGGGTCATAACAGGAATTTTAAGACATGCTTTAAGACCAACATTGAGGAGAACTGTTGCCCCCGCCCCAAAAAGGAGCGCCCTTGCGTTCACTCTCCTATGCTCCCGTGAGCATTTCAAAAGGCAGGGAGGGGTCCCGTGTTGTTTTCTCTATCCCTAGCCCAGAGCGGTTGCTCAGTAAATGCTGAACGAGTGCACGGGTGGATGGATGACTGACACTTCACAGACAACTCCTGTGAGGACGAAAGGGTAGGAAAAGAAGGGGGCTCACAGTAACTGGCTAGACTTTCTGGCCACCACAGGTTCCCTTCTCCCAGGAGGATTGAGAAGAGACCATTTTTACTAAGAAAACGATAGTGTAAGACAGTTAAGTCTTGCATATCAAGCATTTGAGATTTCGCTGGTGCTGATTTCTGGTTCCCTCAATTTCTACTTTAGTTTCTGTCCTCTATCTACCCTTTAACTTTCCTGATATCTTCATTCCTCTGTTTTTTCTTTCTCTAAAACCATCCAACAGCAACAGCCTGCAAAGGCTTCCTCCCAAACAATGGTATCTATTTACAATCTAGACTCCAAGTGAACTTTTGTCAAGGGTCCCGCTCTCGGCTCCACTCCTAGAAAGGGCCTGTCCCTCACTCCTGGGTGCTCTCCCCTCAGCAGGGAGTCCTTGCCAAAAGGTGGTCCTCCTCCGGTCCCCAGGAGGTGTAGGCACCAGCTAAGTGACCACCATCCAGCAAATTCTTAGAGGCGGCAATTCTATGGGTGTCTGGAGAAATACTTAATGTGGTTCTTCAGTAAATCCATTTTATAAATGCTTCCATTTGTCTATCTTGTCCCATACAGACAAATTCTACATGGGTACCCCCCCCCCGCCAAAAAAAATTTACATAACTTGATTATTTTCTTCACTACTGTAACTTTTTTCAGGAAGGCATTATATTATAATACACTGTTACATCCTAGCACCCAGCCCACCATTTGGCTAAGTATGCGAAAATACTTGCTCAGTAAGTAAAAGACTACATCTCGTTCTCTCCACGGTAACCCTTACTTGAAACACACTTTATTTAACTTCATGTTGTATGGACATTGGAAGCTTCTAAGAATTCTGTTTTCAGAAGCCATAACAAACTATTGCTGAAATTGGGGTCCAGTCTGTAAGGTCTACACTGTGCTGCGGGGCTGGTATCCCACTCTGAAGTCGTGTATTATGCGGCCCACACAGACATGCAGAGAGGAACACAAGCAGGCAGGTTCCCCAGACCTTACCTTGCTGTGAGGGTCGGCAAACATTCGGGTGAAAATCTCACACAATCTTTTCAACTCCACCCGACTAGAGGAAAGAAAACAGAAATAAATAAATTTAATATTTAATAAGCCGATACTGAAATCAGTTACAGCTTCTCGAAATCCTTTTATTTCATTCCACTACATAAGCTTTATATAATTTTTATATAACGAAGTCCTTTCTTCACAAATCAATTATCTAAATTTTAATTTATGATGGAACTGCACAGGAATGACAAAATCACGATCGTTTTGCTCTCATTCTAAAATGAACCGGAACCTCAGAGCGTGATCACCTGAGTTCACCCGTGTGGGCGTGGCAGAGCCACGAGCCACATCCCGCTCACCTCGTTGCAGGTGTGTTTCCACCACCATGTGCTTCGGGGTCAGACAGACCTGGATTTTAGTCTCGGTTCTGCTAGAGCCAAAGTACTCTGATGTCTTTGCATCCATTTCAGTGAACCAAGCGGCTGCTAAAAGGATTAAAGAACACACCCTACCTGCAACTGTGCCTGAGACAAAGCAAACAGGCATCTCCTGTTGGTGCCCCTGTGACTTTTCTTACCCTCACCCTGAACTGTACTACTGGATCCCATTTCTACTTCGAGGTTTCATCAGAAAGACTCACCTTCTTCCCCAAATCTTCCCTCTCAGGTTGGGTGGTCCTTTAACATTGCTAACAATGAAATCGAGGTCAGACCAACGCTAATCAACAGATTTCCAGAGATTATTCAATGGATACTTGGTGAACACTAAGAGTCAAGAAACTGGGGCCACGAGAATTGAGCAGATTCTTGGCGAATGACGACAGCAAACCCTTTTTCCTGTTTTTTGACAGGCCACTAGGGCACCGGAGAGGACCCGCGCTTCAGAGCGCATGTGGCGAAACTTCTCCTGACGCGTGCACAGAACGGAACAAGGGGGGCCGGGGGGTGGGGAGGGAAGGCGGCAGGAAGGAATAAGGCAGGGGCCAGACTGACTGCAGAGCCGCGGTTGAAGCCCAGTGATTCGTCAGTCAATGCTCCCACGGCTTTGCGGAGCCATCCGTGACCTCAGACACTTATCCAGTCTCACCGTACAGCTTTAAAAAAAGTTACCCGAAGAATATAACATAGTGTAGTTCAAACATCTCTGTAATTTTGAGATTCATCTTATAAGCAATGACCTATTAGTATTGCCATGGTTTAATAAGCAGCATTTCTTCTCAGATATTAAATACTGGTGTGTCAGTGGCGCCTTAGATTTGAGGAAATATGGTATAAACACATATTTTTGGTATATGTAATGCATGCTCATTTAGAAAATTTATGAAATATAGAAACAAAGAAAAATAATCAATTCTAAAACTAAAGAGTACTTTAGAGTACCCCATTTGAGTATCTCTTTACTCTGCATATTTATACACTATACCTACGCCTATGTGTATCAAAACATTTTAGACTGAGGCTGGTATCATTTTATCCATGACTCTAGAGTGTAATAAACCGTACCAACCTGCAGACTTGTGTTACTTTTGACCTAAATTGCAAACTGTACCGAGATTTCTCAGATAACACCTAACAGACAAGTGTAAGCCATAGGGAACCAAATGCTTTCTAAACCTAATCAGTTACAAAGTGTTTGCCGGATACTTCAAATTCCCCGGAAGGCAAGGACCACGACTTGGCCCTCCCAGCACCTTTAGCGCCTGGCCCAGCGGCTGGCATTCCGTAAGAACTCCCGAGATGACGGGAGCCCGGGTGAGGCCCCGGGAGTGCAGCACGGGACTCAGCCTGAGCTCACAAGCCTGGCCTCCTGCCCTCACCTCAGCGTTCTCTGGCTCTTCAGCAGGTTCTGCAGGCCCAGGAGCCCCTCCTTCCGCTCGGACCAGTTGGAGCTGGCGCAGTGGTTGAGCACCTCGGCCACATCCTCGGTCTGGCGCAGGTAGTGGGGGATGCCCCCGTTCCGGGAGCTGTACGAGCGCTCGGAGCACACGCTGGACGCGTCGCTGTTGGCGTCGTCGTCAGAATACATCCCGTACGGCTCGTACCTCCTCCTCACGGGCTTCTTCTGCCAGATCCGAGGACGCGTCGGGGGAGACACGGATAGGTGACGTGAGTCTCTCCACAAACAAAACCAACGACAGAGACACACACACAGGCGCATGCACCGCCCTTTCCCTGCGCTTCCAGATGAGGGGAGTAAAAACAGAAAAGCAGACGTAGGGTGAGTAACAAGCAGAGCCACCCACAGCAGAGGAAAGAGCGTGATCTCTAGCGCGGTGCGTGGCCTTCTCGGTAAGACAGACTGGCTGTGTGACTTCAGAGAGCCTCCTCGTCTGTCTGCTTCAGTTTCCCCATCTCTGAGATGACAACGATCATCCTTCTCACAGGGTTGTGGTCAGGATTAAGTGGAATTGTATGTTAAACACCCCGGCTCGGCACCTGACGCACCGTTTAAGTACGAGCGCCCACCAGCCCCTTCCCAATCAAAAGCAATCTCTCTTGAGCATGGTCTGTGAGTAAATCTGCTTGAATATTCATGCTTCCTTAAGAACGTCTGACACTGCAATGTCAGTGGCAGAGTGTCCTACATAAAAGGATTCCTAAATGATCTAAACCATTTTTATTAAGGACTTAAAGTTTTACAACACTAACAGGCCTCCTATAGACTAGCATACCCATGTCATTCATTTCTCTTACCTCTGAATATAAAACTGTAAGTTAAATCCCTGTATAATTTAGCAACAGCTACATAAAATAGATAAAACTTATAAAATACGGTTTCTCTAAGAGAAAAACAAATAGCTACTGGCTTAAATTGTACCGATGTAGTTTTCTAGGAATGTGACTTGTACGCCGGGAGAGCTCTGCCTTCCACCTACCGTCCCAGCATAATTATTAACAGCACCCTCTCTCACTCTCAAAAGTATCCTTGGTAGGATGATAATTATATGGTCATCTCACTTACACATCAACTAGATTCCTAAGATAAGAAAAATGTTGAATGTATCCATTCACGAAACAATAATGACATAAGAGGAGACACAAACTAGGTTAATAATTAAAATGAAACACTAGTAGGAAAAGGGGCAGAGCTTGATATTTGAAAACAACACTCAGGCAAATGTGAGAGATGACCAGTTCCATCACTAGCAACAGCATCACTAGTTTCCACAAAATCACAATTCAGAACAGAATTTCTATACTATGCTACTTTTTTTGTTGCTTTTACCAGCTCCTAAAGGAAATATACTCAACAGAAAAAAAAGAAAAACAAAAAAAAAAAAACAAACATAAAACAAAAGTTAAAGCACTGGTACCTTGCTCCTGGAGTCTCCTAACAGCTGTAGGCAGGAAAATATTGAAGGATGGGGAAAAAGCATAGAGAATTATGTCAGAAGCATATGTGGGGATCGTTCTTGCAACAAAAGTGTACAGCAGAACATATCTCAGCAAACCAAAAACACAGGTTAGCAAGCGATCCGTGTCAAGCGAATAACAAAGAACGCTTTCACAATGGCATTTCCTAACCCTCCTACGCCTCTCATGAGACCTTCCAGTATCTGCTGGAATTCTCTGCTGAAACTCTCCCCATAGCGCTGAGGTATATCCCTAATGCCGCTATTAACTCTGTTGCCTGCTCCTAGGACAGATGCTGCCCTGGGACTTCTTTTCTGCGAGCAAGGACTGTGTACCATCCCGGCGCTGTCTCTTCCGAAGCAGGTCACTTGGAGAGACCAAGCAGTTTGGACAAAACGTAGTAGTGAGGGCAGCAGGGGTGTAAGGGGAGCCGGAGCTCAGAGAAAAGCCCAAGTCAGGTGAAGGCAAAGCCCAGACTCTCCAGTCCTGCTCTGCCCCCTGGCACTCTGGGCACTGTACCCCTCCCGCCCCACCGAAGTGCTGTCTCACCGAGGGAGGGCTTTGCGCATCCATCACTTCTCACCCCACTGGCCCCCACTTCTTCAAGTCCCGGAATAAGTAAGAAACAGATTCCAAATGCTGCAACTTGGAAGGAAGAACCGCTTCACAGAATTGGGCGCCACCTCGTGACTCTTAAGTTAAAGTCCTGCTTAAAGCAATTATCCTGAACTCCGGCATCTGCCGGAAAAAGCCCTCCTCCTGCACACAAGGCTGATGAACAGAGCTGGCCGGGCAGCCCTCACCGTGAAACCATGAGGAGAGCGGAAAACTGCTTGCTCACAGATGCCTGCCAGAGAAATCTGGCTGAGCGGGAATAAATGAGGGAGGGCCAGGAGGGATGAGAGCTGAAATCACTGTGGCCACACGCTATAAAGTTTTGACTGGATGAAACACGGCTGGATTTAAAACCTCAGGGGTCTGATCACTGTGGCCACACGCTATAACGTTTCGATCAGATGAAACAGGGCTTGATTTAAAACCTCAGGGTCTCAAAGCGGGGTTATTACCTTTGTTCATTAGAAGAGAACAAGTCTTAAAACAGTACAAGCAAGACCAGAGATCGGGCAGTTCTAAAGCATGTCTATTTTAAATGCTGAGCACATAAACCAGAAAGTACAAGAGGCTGTGTTACTACCAGCTGAAATGCACCTTTAAAAGGCAATCTGACCACAAGCTGATTCTACTTAGGAATTCTTTGCTATAACCACAAGTTTAAGGACGTCTAATCACTTTATGTTGCTTTTTTAGGTATTACATTGTAACAGTGCAAAAACATACTCCACTAGTGCTTCATATCCTCAGAGAGTTCACCTTAAAATCTGGGAAAGTGTCCATAAATAATGACTTAAGGACTCATTTAAACAAACATAAAATCATATGGAACAACTAGTGAGGGAAATGGAATAAACGCAAGATTTTCAAACCACAAACGCTATGACCTACTGTTATACAATGATATGCTTAGGCTATGCCATCAAAGCCTGTAAAGCAACAGAAGCAATAGAAGGCAATAAAGGAGATGCTGAAAAATAAAAAGATAAAAAAGGAAAAGAAGAAGCCCAATGACATCAGAGAAGCCTGATGTCATCACAACTTCACTGATACTGTGGAGCACAGAAGACATACTGGACGCTAATGTGTCTCGTTAGGCCCGCTTTCACTTACGCACAGAGTTCACGGTTTAAGAAGAAAAGAATAATAATACAAATTTACACGGTTTAAAGAGTGTCAAAGATGACTTAGCGACCTGGTTTGGGGACTACTTCCTGTTAAGACAGAGAAAAACGCAGGTGAGTAATTGAGAGAGAGGCTCCACGCACGTCGCGCCTCTTACCAAAGCATCGGCGACCGCAGCTTCCAGGTCTGCACTGGTGCTCAGAACCCGCATGGCGTTCACAGAGCCGGGTATTCTTCCTGCCTGGCCGAGCCCAAACCGGTCTAGTTAAAAAACAAACGCAAAAGATGTGTCACTTTAATTCACGTGTTTTCCTTTCTTTGCGACGGCTCCTGCCTCGTCCCACTTACTGGACAGAGGACGGAAGCATCTCTAGCCAGTTTTCACTGCACCTGGCCTGTACTTTCAACTACACCTGACCTGCTTATTATCAGTGGCAGAGGTTACACGGTCCACATTTAACAGGATCGTGCCAAAAAGCATCCTTGACAACTGAAACGGTTCTTTAATGACAGTCTGTTTCTGAAAAGTGTTGAGACGTGGGGGGACCTTATTATAGAAGGCGGCTGGGCCGTGAGGGTAGTCTTTTCATGTATACAGCATTCTCTCTGAAGGCTAGCGGCCCTGATATTCGGTCAAACTAATTAGAAAGTTTTCACGGTTTGATCAATGAGTTCTAACGCAATGTGTAATAAAAAGTTAAATTTGAAACAAATGTATTAAGTTGATCTCTGTGCCAATTTTCATTAGTGCCTCTACTGTTTAACTGTTACTAAGCTCAATTAATGTTAGGTATTTGCTCATCACGAAGCCTGTGTCACCAAAGGCTATTTAAAAATCAGTTTATCAAAATCCTTTAATCCTCACCACAAAAAGCTAGTATCTTTGCTGCAAAACATTAATCATTCAGATAATATAAATTTCTCCTGAGTCCCTCAAAGGATTTTTAAATGATAATCTTTATACGTGTCAACCAAATGGACAGAATGCAAAAAAATGTCCAACTTTAGCGGTTCAAACAACTATTCTAAGCCTGTTAACAAGCGTGGACAGTAAAGGCTAATTTTTTTTTGGCCGCACGGCTTGCGGGATCTCAGTTCCCCAACCAGGGACTGAACCCTGGCCCATGGCAGTGAAAGGGCCGAATCCAAAAAGACTAACTTTTAAAAGTCCCATTACGTGAGCTGACCAGCCTTCCTTAAGAAGTGCTGAGATTACTTGGGACTCACTGCCCTTGTGAGGCCTTGCTGCTCTCAGCTGTGGCAGCTCAAGACAAAGCAGTCTGGTAAAAGGTTCTTACTTAAAATGCTAATGTATATTAAACCTTTGAAAGAAAAATGTTATGATTAAAAATGCTTTCTCTTTGTTAACAAGACCCTGTTTGGACAAGGAAAATCTCTGCATGTGCCATATTCTAGTAATGAAGCATTTAGGAAAAGAAAAAGAAATAAAAGAAAGCTAATGTCTTTTTTATATAATTGATCTTTCCTATAAAATGATATATTTAAAATTTTGGGTAGGTAACAAGACATCATCTACAAACTGGTGAGCTCTAAAAGTGAAGTGTTATTTAGCTTTTTTAAATTGTCAGCTTCGAAACGTTATACCTTCCACTGCCACAGAAAGGGGGAAAAGATTTAAACAGCTATTAAAAAAGATTTAATAGCTAATCAAAAGCTATACAGTTATGAATTTTTAGAGGGAAACAAAAATTGTATGTTATACTATCCCCTTTTTTAATGCACTTGTTGCTCATAATAAATTTCACCATTACGTGTATGTTTAAAAGGTGATTTAATGTGTCACATAAACTAAAAAGAGACCACAAAACAATTCTCTCTCTAGAATATAAATCATCACCCGAAATAACATTATAAATTTGAGATTTATTATGCACATAGTTTTATAAATGATCTTTGTTCAAGTCTCTTTTTTTCCATTAAAAAAGGGTAGATAGTAAGGGATTTATGAGTAACAGAATGAAAGTAATTCAGTTATAAGCCATTTAAAAATTACCCAGCATAAACGTAAATAAAACAGAATCTTAAAAAAAAGAAAGTAGGTCTCATGCCAGCAATTCTTGCTCCAGGGATAATACTGATTTTTCAGACACAAAATTAAAACTGTAAGAACAAAGCAATTATTCTGTGCTTCCCAGATGCATACAGCTTTGCCATACACAGTGACTGCAGATCATTTGATATACATCGTAGATAATTGAATTCCAAATCTTAAGGGGAAGTGTTTGTCTGGACCTAAGAAAATTTATAAGCCTTTTGTTTTTGCCAGACCAAAATCTGCTCTACGTTCTCTCTGGTACCGTCCAGTTTCCAGGGGATGGATATATATGACTGTGCCCTCAGTCTGGCTCATAACCTTCAGGGGAATATCCTAATCAGAGAATACATAATAAAATGCAAAGGTGGCTTCATTTAGAGGAAAAACAGAGACACTAACTCAGTAAATTGGTCACAGTTGTCACCATCAACAGTCTGACTTAACAGATTATGCCTTGTACTCAGTTGATAAAACTACATACAGTCATTAGGGATTATTAGCGTATCAAAATGATGCCAGTTAAATCCGGCAAATTGATGCATTATTGTATGCTCACTTTCTGCCCCAGCGGCTAACCAGGGCATTTGGGGGATTGTTACAATGAGGCTGAGATGGAGTGTTTCGGGTCTGCAGGCTGCAAAGGGTACCTTTGGCCTGACTTGATTATCCTAATCATGATTTGTTTTTCCATAAATGCTTTAGGACAATCCATTTCCTTCAATACATATGAAATGAGGTTTGCTATAATCTGGAACATCTGGTCACTAAATAGTACCTCCAAGTAATTAGAACCGGACGGTAGTAACTAGTATTAACAGACACCACTTTATTGGGAGCTAAGACTGAGAGATGAAAGCCTCTGCTGGATGAGGTCCATACCCCACTTCCTCCGAGGGACCCTTCAGGACACCTATCTGGGGCTGCTGTCTTCCTGGGGGAGGGAGTGAAAGGAGGGGCAGAAGTGCTTCCCCATCCTTTTGTTTTGTTTTGTTTTAACGTAAGTACGAACACTGGAGAAATGATGTCAAACAGGCTACAAAGCATCTACGGCCTATTAACAGGACCATAAACATTCAACAACTTAAAAAAAAAAAAAAGAAGCACATCGTGGCGGGGGGGGGGGGAGAAAATATGAGGTGCATACGTGCCAAGTGCTAGCGGACACTGATGGGAACAGACGTGACAATGAGCGTGGACAGGCATGGCATGCATGAGCGCGTGTTCACCTGACTGCCCAACAGAGTCAGCCGTGGCAAGAGCACTAGTGGACCTGGAATGACGTCGAGAGGCTGCAGGTAAAAGGAACGGCAACACCCACAGGGTTAACACACGAGAACCCCAGGCAGCAGCGGCCACAGGCCGGAGGGAACGCGGCGCTGCTCCCAGCACGGCCGTGTTTCCTCACGGAAAGAGATGGTGTTGGGTGTGAATGGACAGCGAGCGCCAATCCCCGGGCTGCACGCGCGGCGCTGGCGCAGGGGGAAGGCTGCCCGTGCACCCAGCGGCCCCCGCCCCGGGCGCACGCTGCCGCCGGGAGCCGCCGTCGCCACCACGGACTGGGCACAGGAAGGACGCCGGGGGCACGCCGAGGGGGCGGAGCAGCAGGATGGGCCGCGCCTCCCGTCAGGATGCGATGCACACGCGACCATGCACCAGAAACAGAAGCGGAGAAGTTCACAACGTTCTCTCGACAGACACAGAATGAAGTCACAAAAAGGGGGCTTTCATAGACAGGATGGATACACAACAAGGTCCCACTGTGGAGCACAGGGAACTCCATTCAATATACTGTGACAAACCATCATGGAAAAGAACGTGAAAAAGTACGTATGTATGTATGTATAACTGAATCACTTTGCTGTACGGCAGAAATTAACACAATGTTGTACATCAAGTATACTTCAATAAAAAAGAAATAAAATACTTCATGCTTCACAGATAAAGAATAAATCAATTAAAAAAAAAAAGAAGGGGGTTCAACAACTGAATTCCATTTTCCCTGGTCAACATGTGTGCTGTTCTGTTGCAGAAATATCCCAATGATTAATGAACTCACTGTTTTAACTGTTGGAAAGTTGGCTGTAACAAGTTGAACAGCCTTCGTTGGAGAGGCATTTGCAGGCCTCTGGTTATGAGCACCAGCTCCGTGACACATGGGGGGCAAGTCCTGGTCAGGTCACAACTAGCTGGGTGGGCCTTGGGCAAAGTACTAAACCCCTCTGTGTCTCAGTTCCTCATCTGTGAAATGGGGCCAACAAGGGTACCCTCCTCTTGGGAGTTAAGAGAATTAGGAGAGACTACACATCAAACACTTGAAACGCTGCCAGGCACAGAACAAACCGTGGTCGTTAACAACAGCAGTGCTGGTTAATACATATTATTTTGCTAGCAAGTGCTCATAATATTATATCACATCAATTCATCAGTCTGAGAAAACATACACCAAACTCCATCCTCGTGTGCAGAGAATAACTTTTAGAAACAATTATGAAATACAGGCTTGGGTCCAAACCTGAATTTATTGACCTGAGTGCCACATAATATGTGGCTTTTTCTTTACCTCAAAAAAAAAAGAAAAAAGAAAAAGAAGAAGAAGAAAAAAAAAGATAACATGCTTCTATCATTACTTGGAAAGAACACGGTGACTGTAGCACAGAGAGTTCATAGGTTTCACAGAGTGACACTGAGCAGTGCCAGAGTCCAGAATCCTCCCACATTTACATGCTTAGTCATGAAATGGAAAAACCCCAAACTCTTCAGTACAATTTTATTTACTTAAGCTCATGTCACCTTGCGAAATGTGCATATCTGCGGGATAAGGGGTACTGAACAGCAAAGCTTACCTGGTCAGTAAGGACAAATTTTTACCAGCATGCAAAAGAAAAAGAAAATCCCTAATTCCTCGAGATACACAAAAATAAGTCGGCAAGCTCTAAAACAGATATTACAAAACTATCACTTTCCTTAAATAAGGAAACTGGCAAAACAGTTTGTAAGACTGAAGCAAACTATTCATTTCTTGTACAAGCACAATGGTATCGTATCCTGACAGTTTAAACTGGAAACCATGTTTAAGCAACACCTGATCTGAAGGGTCCTTATTAAAGTCGTCCTTTGGTTCTGTTTCAACAGAATATTCTACAGCAAATCTGTCACGTAACAAGTCCTCTGTCACGTTCTCAAGTGAACGTCCCACAATGGAATCCAAGGTGGACCCGCTTATGTCAAAGCCTCATTGACAGCAGAGTCCTAGAGCCTTAATCTCACCTAAAAGCTGTCACTGTCACTATGTATTCATACCATTAAAATGGCCAAAATAACTTTTTAAGAAAAATGCAAGCTCAAACCCAATATGTAGTCACTGAAACAGAATTACTTCTGTCCTTTTCTTTTAAAAAGTGAAGGTTGGCTACATAAGTTGATTCAAAGGGGCACTAATACACTATCTCACTGACTTATAAAGGGGGTAGGAAATGAACATTAAAGTGAATGAGAATAAGAAGGAAACATCGCACTCTCCGAAGGGCGTAGTAGGCTCCCCGGGGGACAGCACCCTTTGGGACTTATCCATGAATTCCCAGGTGCCATCGCCACACCTGGAAATCCCGACTCAGAAACGTGGCCAAGCACTTTCTCTGTACCTGAGCCTGGAGAGGCCTCAGAAAGCAGTTAGTACATTTCGGAGGAACCAATGAAAGACACCTCAGGTGAGGCAGGGGAACAGCCACGCTCTGAAGTCAGACCCGTGTGGCCTTGGGAAAGTGGCCTCCTCTCCGCAGGTCTTGGTTTTGTCATCCAGACAAGAGAGACGACGATACCTGTCCCAGAGGCTGAACAGGACCCGCGAGGGTTATATGCCCACTGACCGCTCAGCACGGTGCCAGGGACACGTGGGCCCTGGTGCTGTTCTTGCTGGACAGGAGTTTTGTGAACAGATTTAACCCAACAAGAAAGAAAAAAAGTCATGGTCTAAAAACTGAGCTGAAATGATGTGAACTCCTGCCCTGACCACACAGAAGACCACGCTGGTGTCAGAGCTTGTGAGAAGGGGAGATGTCTGTGGTAGCAGACAGCTGTGGTAGCAGCAATGACACACGTCCACAACCCGGGCTGTCACCAAAACACTTCAGAGGAAATCAGACTGGATCCTTCAGCTCCTCAGGGTCCAATCAGGACCTCAAGAATCCAGCACACCTTGCCTGGTCCACAGACCACATGCTGGGTCACAAAGCCTGCTTCCATGGACAGGAACAAAAACAGCCATGTACATGGGAAATAAAAACACCGAACTCTAAGAGACAAAATAACCAAGAACCAGACTGAACTGTTCACTTATAGAACAGGTTATTTCGAAGGTCAAATCGTGAACTAGGATGCACAGATACACAGCCTTAACTTAAAAGGAAAAACCACTAGTTCACTCAGAAAAAAAATCATCCTTGCTGCCCCGCCTTTTTGAGGATTCTGATCTAATGCTGTGGAAGAGCTGGCAGGGACCAGGTGAGCTGCCCCGCTCAGGCCCTCATGCCCATCAGGTAGGACACCTCACACGGGTATCTCCTCACCAAGTCAGGTGATCGTCTAGAGGGCCCTGCATCCGTCCACCTGCTCTTTCTGAGAACTCCACGAGGGACAGTGGTCATGAAGAAATAGGTCTAGATTCTGAGTACTGATACTAATTGGGGGGAAAAAGATACTGGGAAGGAGTGTATGACTTTAGAAGGAGATCGTGGCAAATATTAAACCTTAGGCTTTTGCTGTAACATCCATCTTCCAAAGTGACATTTTTATATTTGAAAGACCCGTTTCATAATTAAGAGTCAAAATAACAGACTGCTGCAGTGCACAGTTCCAGAGAATAACTTCAGGCCTAGGCCCTACCGGTATAAAGTGATTTCTACCTGTCATGCTTATCATGAGGAAAATACACAGCTGTACAGCACTTAATACACCCAAGATCTAAAACACAATTACTGAAGAATACAAAACATTTCTTTTCTTTTTTGTGTGTGTGTGTGTGTGTATGTGAAAGTATGTGTTGATAGACGTCTTCCGGGATTAAGAATTTGCACTAGGTAAAAAGGTATATGTCCATTTTAGAGAAAGGCAAGACTATTAAAACGAAATAGAAAATGTAAATTCAATATTCTATAAAGGATATAGAATATATCTCTTTCGGTCTTGTTTTTCTTGAATACTAGAAATTGTTAAAGTACAAATTCTAGCTGTAAGGAAAACGGAAACGGGGGGGCGTGTGTCAGACAAGCAGCCCCAACTGACACCGAACTGGTGATCAGAGGTACAGCATTACCATGTACCATGGCCACCAAATGTTGTAAATTTTTTGTCCTGGGGTGGCACCGGATCACAAACATTAAACAGCCTGTTGAGCCCAGGAAGAATGAAAAGTATCTTAATAATTAACAGTGAACATCAAGGTTTTGCCTTGTGCTGTACACTTAGGCCATTTATCCAAAAGCAATTTGCAGACTGCTTTAAAGAAAGCTTTGAAGTGACTCGTTTAACAGAAGGAGAGCTACTATTCATGCTGCTTTTTCGATTAATGTGCTCACCCCCAAACCGAGCACACGCTTAGTTTCCTAAATGTTATCATGATTATACTTTTTTTTTTCCTTCTCTGAAGTGAATCACGCATGGGCTGATCCCTGGTAAAATTCAAAACAGGTTGCAGAGATTCAATGAGTACGGAGACACTTTGGACGCGCTCAGCTTTTAAGCAGCAATGGCCTCTGGCTGAGCTGCGCCACACACTGGCAACGACCTCGCAGACGGGCTTGCCCGGAGCAAGTGGTCCTAAGCGACAACAGTACAGAGCGAATGGGTGCTTTCTTCCCCTGATATGTGAAAACTGGGAACTGCCAGAATCCGAGCATGCAGAGGGGACAGGAAGGGAGGCTCGGGAAGAGGACGGGAGCGGAGAGGCCCACGGGACAGCGGCGGGGGACAGAGGCAGGTGGCTGGGCCCGGCAGGGCGGGAGGAGCCCCAGGAGCCAGGCCGGCGGGTACTCACCGAGCGGAGGGAAGCCCCGAGCGGGGCTCGTATCGCGGCTGCTCTCACGGCTGGCATCGCGGCTGCACCCCTGACTCATGCTGGGTCGAGGGATACGGCTGCTCCGTGCTAGCGTGCAGCATGAGGGGTTTCAGAGAAGGGGAACAAGTTTAATGAAGACAGAGAAACTCACACATGGTCAGTCACATTCCGTTCACGTAACCGCGACATGGCCCGCGCCTGTCCCTTCTCGGGCCTCACTGACTGACGGGCCAACAACAGGAGGGGGTGGGCAAAGCTGGACTTGCCCACGGCCTCACAAAGCTGGGCATTTCAGTAGGAAGGTGAAAGAACACCTAAAGGTAAGAAATGGAAAAGAAAGCTCTCCAAAGAGCAAACTGGATCAGAATCTACAAGATCCAAAGTCTTCTGGAAA
The DNA here is from genome assembly GCF_002837175.3 of Physeter macrocephalus. Lineage (NCBI taxonomy): Eukaryota > Metazoa > Chordata > Mammalia > Artiodactyla > Physeteridae > Physeter > Physeter macrocephalus. The sequence continues at coordinate 30,163,568 of NC_041215.1, forward strand.
TGATCAGTTTCTGTGGTTTCAGCACACTCCTCCCCGAGAGGATAATAAAAGGCCATAGTCATTTTCACATGCACTGCGTCCTTAGAAAGATACTTTAATTTGGATTAAAAACAGAATAAAGGCTCTGGTCACTGAACTCCATGAACTTACCTAATTAAAAGGAAGACTGCTCACTTCCCCCAGCCTGGCCTTCTTTACAAAGAGAAGTCGTGAGGACTGACCCTGCTAGAGAGCCTGCCTGCTGCAAATCAGTGAGTGGATGTAAAGAATCAGGACTGCTAACCCCTCATTCGCTGGTCTCGACATTAATTCCTGTGTTTTCTATGGAATCCAGAAAGATCCGTCTGTCACCCCTACCCAAGCACCTCCACTCACCCAGCCTCACACCTGAGTCCATCCCAGGTGGCCTGCTAATTCCAATAGTCATGGTTAAAGATCACCCACTGGCCTGAGAACAGCCAATTACTTTCTCACATCACAGGACACTGAGACGACAGAACCCCAGGAACAGCCTAACGGCTAATGTAACTTGGCCACAAATCTCATGAAAGACCATGATTTTCTTATTTTTCAACTTACTTTGAGAAAACAGAAATGCAGTACTGGCAAAATACTCAAAAACAACTTCGCAAACTGAAAGCACGTAGCCACCTACATGACAGCTAATGGGAACAACAAATATTTCCATCTTGAGAGGATCTACTAATTCTGGATTAGACAGAAATGCCTTTCTCAGAAGTTTTGGAAAATATAAACTGGATTCACTGATGTAAAAACCTCCATGTTTACTACATTGCAATGAGCAAAGCCTATATAATTTCAGAGTAAAGGTAGATTTATTATATGGCCAAACTGCAACAAGAATGTCTCACAGACCAGAATCATAAAGCTCCCTGAATTAGAAGAACATGGAAGTGAAAAACCAAAGCGACTTCCTATTGTGGTCTCTGCTCAGTGCCAGAGGTGAATCAGACCCTAAAGGTACCTAAGTGATGTCCAAAGGTTTATCAGGTCTGTGCTGGCGAGCAAGGCAAGGTCAAGCCCAGGAACCCAATCTCGGCTATCAGTCAAAATGGGGCTTCATTTGGAATTCTCTAAGAATTCCTAAACTCTCCTTCATTTTGCTATAGTGATGTGGAAGCACTGAGTTTTCACTCAGAGTAGTAGTGACAACTTAATCAGCAATTCTTGATAACATTCTAAACACCTCCTGCTCCTACAATGAAGGCCAAAGCAACAGGTGCTAAATTAAACTTAAAAAACTAGGGAGTATCTACTGACCCTGTCAATAAATGAAAAGTTGCATAAAACCTACAAAGGAGTCCTTAGGGGGGGGCCACTACCACATCTGATGTAGAAATGCCCTCTCCAGCTCCATGCTAGCTCACTGGTCCAGCCACTCAGCTGCTCTAGATCTCAGCCTCCACTTAGGAAGGTGAAAGAGAGAGAGAGAGAGAGAGAGAAAGAGAGAGAGAGAGAGAGAGTCCCCACTATTTAAATGAAAAGGGTACAGTGAAATAAGGTACGTACGTAGGTACATCTGCGGTCCCTGCTGAAAGGCATACGTGAAAACCTTGTCTTATTCCACTGGCCACTCCAAAACAATCATCAAAAAGCAGTAAGGACAGTCCTGATAGGTCTTCACACATGGGCATGCTTAGCTGACCATTTTCTTGTAGCTCTTGCCCGAGTATGTCTGAATTTTCACATAGTTCTCACTCCCTTCTTTAAGTTAGCAGATATGTTACAGCAGTGGGGAATCTCTGCTCTCTCCCCAGGCTGAGCTTGCTTTGTGAGGACAATGAAGAGAGTGAGGAATAGGTAGATGCGATGTGAAATAACAACAATCATAATTCTTAACGAGGTCTGCCGTCCTTGTATTTGGCCCAGAGAACGTTCATTCACCCATCTGTCCTGACCGCCTTCTTCAACATATGGCCGGTAGGCACACGGAGAAGAAGAATTCTGTTTACAATTCTGTGCACGGTTTGGCCCCAAACTTCATTAAAGTACACTTAGCGGTGAAATCAACAGTTCAAATGTTGGATAATTTAAAACACAAGAGGAAGAAGTTCCCCCTTACTTGCAACACCACGTCCAAAGACTAACCTACAAGGAGGATTTAAAGTAAGTATACACATAAACGATTTTTACAAAGGCTGATTGATTAGGCGTCAAAACGACACCACAACATACCGAATCACCCTGTCTGGGTACTGGGTGCCGAGAGTGAGCGTCCTGTGCGGGAACAGGTTTTGGAGGAGGGGTGGCAGAGGAGGGAGAGACGCTAAAACACACCTGCCGCGTGAGCTTCCGAAAAGCAGGCAGGCTTCTCAGGGAGTTCTGGAGTCCTGCACGGAACGCTGGGAAGCCTGGAAAACCCTCTGACTGGTTTTCATTCCTTGAGCGACACTCTACCTTTATAGCGTTTTAAGGGAACTCCTGACTTTTGTCTTTCAAGGAAGGATCCTACCGGAATTCCTATCAAAAGCAGAAGTACAGGAAGAACAATGAAAACTCCCGGAAGCGGAAGACATGAAACGTCTCTCCAGCCTAGACATTCTCATGTCTTGGTCTTGCACACAGTAGTCTAACCTAACAAAGAGCTAAAAGGAATTATTAATTTTAATGTTTTTCAAAACACATTTAACCAGAAAATCATCTGGGAACACTGTAAATGCATATCCGCAGACTGTTAGGGGCAGAAAGTCCAATGTGTTCATAGCCTTTTCAGAAGACAGCTGGGAAACAAGGGAACCAAAGGCAACTTCCAAAACGTAACTGCTGTAGATGTCAGCTACTTGTGTGACTTTACCCTAAGTCACACATAGAAGGAAACAATTTACACACACACTCCTCCATTTGCTCAGTTTATGAAGGAATACATTTCAGAAAGAAGGGCGTGGCAGGGTTTTGCTTCTTAGTTATCCAACAGGAATTACAACCCGTTTTGCTTAAGAAACCTTAAATGCTAAAGGAAAAGAGCTCTGACATCATCTTTATCACAGGTGAGACAAGAAAATTTAGTTAAGAAATATTATTTCAAACAAAAAAAGGCATAGTTGAACCAAATACAATTTGCAGATAACTAGAATTATTTCTCAGGGCAAATTCCAAGCTATGAGGAAAGCTATTAACTGGTTTGGGGATTATAGAAAATATTCTTAAAAGATGCTCCTACTTTTTTTTGAATATTTATATTTAAAGTTGCTATACAATGAACCAGATGTTTAGACACATAGACATATACCCAGTATATGCTAAATGATCAAAGAAATATACACTCTATTACAGAAAAATGCTAACATATCTGACACCCCATAAAATGGAATCTCTAAGCAGTACCAGAGGAAAAAAGTGGAAAGATGTATTTTACTCATATATATTTTATATCTGTGTATGTATATTCTCACAATGTGCAAAAATGTAAATAAAGTATCTTCTTTAATCAGAATTGTATGTATGACCTCAAAGCTCCATCCACAACTAATCCCCTTAACGAGCATCAAGGAAAACAACTTTCTTCAAAATGATGTTTCAAATAAGAACGCTTTGGAAGGTTAACAGGCTCCTATTTAGTTCTTACTGATGGATGATGTTCCGCAGGACTTCTTTCAAAGGCTTATCAAATGCTGTCTTTCCAACTACCCACAATGCAAACTTCATCCTTAAGACCACAGACTACCAGGTCCTAGAGTCATGTTAGATAATCGAGGTTGGATTATTTCGCAATTTCAAGAAGAAGGTAAAAATGGCATCTTTAATAAATTTAAAAAGTAAAATCCCCCCAAAGTAAAGAATTTTTAGCAGTATGAAACGAGTCAGGATCGCCAAGAAACATCCTATAAACTTAACTAATTGTGGGAAAAGGAGAGCTGAAACCTCAAGCCTAGGTTTGAAATCAAATGTATTTTCCAAACAAAACCAGATCCAAGTACACGCATGTGACAACAACAAATCTGAAATTTATCAGTAGATATTGCAGTCATGATATTTTCTCTGGTTGTATCCACATTACTTGCTATTACTGGATGCAAATAACTGGTCAGCTCAGGGATCACGTTCCCTAATGCCCACAGAAGGTCAGCCTCACGCAGCATTTTAACAAAACCACGGCTTGATTTCATTTCTCACTTGCTTCGGAACTGCTGGTCAAACCACATCCTTTCGATTCTACTTCTTAAATGCCTGCCCCCTCACCGCCTTCCCCAAGTTCAGGGAGCCTTCAAGGACATCCGTGAGCTGGGCCCTACCAGTCCTTGTGCCTCATCTCCCGCCCACCCTGACAAGCACCCTCGGCCATCGTCACATAAACCACTAGTGGTCCCAGCACGCACAACGCTCCCTCTCGTCTGACCGCTTCTGCACAGGCTCCTCTCCGCCTCATCACCCCACCCTGCCTAGTGCCACCTTATACACCTCATCAAAACAGGACCGATTCTGGGAAGGCTCCCCTGGCAGGAAACCTAGGAGAACCGGGGCAGACATTCCTGTTCTACGGTCCCAGAGAACCTGCCAGGGTATCTGTCATACTGTCTCACATTTTCACCTCTAAGACCACAAGCTCTTTGAAGTCAGAAGCTAGATCTACTGCATTTATCTTCCAATCGTAAGGTCTAACAACATGTGCCTAGCACATCACAGTAAACATTCCAGTATTCAATAAAAGTTGTTGAGGAGATAAAAGAATCAATGAGAAAGGTAAGCCAACAGGACAAAAGAATACAGTATTCCGATTGCACATCAGTAGGTTTTTACCCTTAGAAAGCAGGTGAGAACATAAGAGTATGTATGAACGCAGATTTTTCACAATAGATCACACGATTTCTAACCGTTTTACTAAGAAGGTAGCATACAAATTAGATTTTCATAGAGTAAAAGACTGTTAAGCTGCTGAGAGTCATTCATATAAAATCCTACTACAAAGAAACTAAACACTACAACACAAAAATAAACACTATATATACCTAGTTTTCCCCTTCTTGGTTTTATGTTTGAACAACATTATGTCAAAAGTAACAACTACACATATTCTGTGATGATAAATTTTCACCAACTGGGTTAGAGAAGAGCAAAATCAAAATAAATGTGGACCCTACAAATTGCTTCTGAAAATTTAAATAGGTTAATGGCTATTTATTGCTAATCAGTGAAAGACAAATGAAAAAGCAACAGTGCTCCTGTGCAGGAAAAAAGCCTGCCCACTCCCCCAGGTTGTTCTGCAAAATGACTCTAACCCACAGAAGCCCACAATGGTGTAATTCTTTCCCATCAGTGTGAAGGTAAACCCCACATATTTGTCAGTCCTAACTGAAAACTGAACCTGCTATCATCTGTAAAAAGCACAAACTGAAATGTCTTTTTAACACAGGCAAAGTGACATCCTCGGTTCAAAAACAGCTATTTCCCACAGGAGACAAAGTCATTAGATTATTATCAAAATTATGACCAGGTTGGGAATGGTGTTTCAAGATCTTTGAGAATTCTCACCTAATCCTATGCGGTTTGGACTTGTTTCTCGGCTACATCCCTGACTCCTGGGAATCTTGCTTCGTTTTTCTGAAGAGGGTGTCGCAGGTGGGCCTCTCGAGGAACCCCCAGCAAGGGCACTATAACCACTTCCCAACAATTTCCCGGGGGAGCTTGATCGGCTGCCAGCTAAAAATGAAGCGAAACAAAAGTGAATAATGGGTGTGAGTCAAGAAATACATCACAGTAATTTCAGAAGTCAGTTTACACATTCGTTTGGATCAAATACCAAGAGAATTTTATATAAAAACAGCTTTCTAGCTGGTAACATCACTAATTTTTCAAAAACTAAGGAGCATAAAGGAACATCAAATTATCATAAAAGAGTATTTATACACAGGAGAATTAAAGATGGAGTTCTACAGAAATGACTGCAAAATTTCTGATTCAAAAGAGCAGGCTCAGGTTGAGTACAAAAAGCCTCTCGGTTGCACAGCAAATTTCTACAAATAATCACAAAGGTGTTTATTTATTAACTGGTTTGTTTTCTGTAGGAGTTGGTATGTTAAAAAATGGCTGAAAGAGTAGAAATATAACAGAAATTTCTTAAACACTAATGGAAGACTCCATTAATCTAACAAATGGAAAAGGAGGCAGAAATATGGTAAACAGAAATCACAAGATAAAATGATAAGAATAAGCTCAAACATATCGGTAATCATGATAAATGTGGCTGGATTAAATTCAACTATTAAAAGACAAGATTCCTGGATTGGTTTAAAAAAACTGAAATGAAATTCAACTGTATGTTGTTTATAAGAGATAAACAACATACATAAAACAACAAAACAGAATTAAAAACAGCATTAAAAGAGAAAAAAGAATGTTTCATATTGATTAAAGAATAATTATCCTTAAAGATATAATAATCATGAAACTTTATGCTCCACGTAACATAGCTTTGAGATAGAAAACACAAAAACGATAAAAATACAGAGAGATTGAAAAGGCCATAATTATTAATATATCTCTCAGAAAGACTAATACTAATGAAAGATTAATACAATACTCAGAAACTGGCAGAGCATGCAGTCAAAATTATACAGATATGTATAAACACACCTCCCACATATACACACAACGTATAGTCCAACAGACAGAATACACATTCTTTTCACATTTCCACACAGGAATAGTACAAAAACTGACTATGTACTAAGCCTCAAAGGAAATCTCAGAAACCTTTTACAAAGGTAGAAATTCTGTAGAAAACGTTCCCTGATGTGAATGCAACAAAATTAGAAATTCAAATCATAACACGGTTAGTAATTTTTATAAATGGCTAAGTGACTACATACCTATATAACCATTTCTTGTAAAACAAAATTCTTTCTTAAGGAAAGCAGCAAAATTTTAAGGATCGTACCAATACACCCAAATGGCAGTCATTAACTTAGATCATCTCCTTAAGCAGAGAAGGCAATAAAATTCGCAAATATCAAGTGTTCGTTATCATGTAGCAGAATAGAATGATCCAGAGGGAAAAACCTTCGAAATAACACTTACCTGGAAATTAAACACACACACACACACACACACACACACACACACACACCCCTCCATCATTCAAATAAATCACTAAGATGACTACTTAAAAAAATTAGTACTTTATAATGATTTAACGACAGTTTAAGTGAAATTCATTATAAAATTATCAGTACACGTTCCCATGAAGAACATGTCTCAGGATCTATTAATTTTGCCCATAAAATTTGAGCACACAAATAAACTATTAAGCTGTATAAAAGGAGAAAAGAAATCCATTTCAAACTCTAGCATTTGAACATACAGAAAAAACGCAGAAAGATTAACTAAGCTCATAATAAAGAGAGAAATTAATATTGTGCAAGGAACATGGGGTGAGGGCGAATGCAAAAAACAAAAAAAAAGCAAGAAGAGAAATGGCTTACCACCAGCAGGATTAGCAGATCTGGATCCTTGATTATGAGAGCAGACCAAAGGACAGGCAAAAAGTGGATTAAAAGACAATAACACAATACAGAAGGTCAGCATGCAACACAGCACAAATGTCTTCGTTCACAAACACATTAGCAAAAGAGCTGTTTTTCTAGGTCTTGTTCCTCCTCGCCTATTTTCGTACTTATTTTTACTTTATACACGTCATACTGTATTAGCATGTATTTCCGATCTGCTCATGAAACACTCATGAACCTACCATGCGCCAGGCACAGTGCCAGGTGGACGAGATGCAGAGAAGATGCCGGGCCCTTTGGGGGCCCCTGCCCTCTGGTTCTGAGCAGCCTGGCAGAAGTGACTGCATCTTACCGTCCGTGTATCTCTACCCCTGCAGACGGTGCTCACCGCACAGGAGGTGCTCCAGAGACATCAACCAAGTGGAAGAAACTGCTACTAGGTAGTTTCATCTGAATGTCTTATGCCAAATTCTCCAAATATTTAAACATTAATCCTCACATATTTAAGTCCTCAGCTATTCAAAAGATGCCAACTGTTAACTGTCCTAAATTTAATATTAACGAAATCTACTTACTCTTAAACCAGAACTATGAATGCTAGCATAGCTACATTCGTAAAATATCTAGATGTGCTCCTATCTACCTATTAAAATAATTCTTAAATGAATATTTGATTTATATAGGTAAGTTTAAGGTCCAGGCTTGATCGTTTGCTGGTGTTGTCTCTTTCCCTGAAGTGGAATTTGGTGAGTAAAATAAAACTGATGAGCTTTTCAAGTGGATCTCCAAGGCAAGGTGCAGTATTTTTATAAGACTGAAAAATTAAAGCTCTATCATCCCCCACTACAGAAGGAACTTTATTTCCACCACCTCTTAAGCAGAGGACCCAGCTAGAGGCAGGGACCTTTGCAGAGGCCAATGCCAATAAACAGCAGACATAAAGAAATGGAAAATACTGTTCAGCTCTCACTCTCCAAGAAAGGAAACAACCCTATACAGCTAAAGGGTTAAAACATTTTTTTATTCAACTCAATTTCAACGTATTGACCTATATTCTGAGTCTCGAACATTTTTGGCCAAGAAAAATTTTTTTTGCGGTAAGACCCGACTCATATTTATGAGGTCATGACCAGAGTCTTATATCTATCTGTGACTCCAGGTATCACTAGGGTTCACCAGAATAACCAGGGCCTGGACACTAATCCCCAGGCAGAAGCTTCTGGACTACACCTGCACAACCTATGCTGCGTGGTATGGTGTAATACACTAAAAGCATGGGCTTCTGCGTCAGACAAACAAGCCTGGGTGCTGTCGCCTCACAGCAGTATGTGTGACCTTGCACTTTCTTTTCAGAAAGGACATAAGCTTCTTTTAACATGAGGACTCTAGTTATCAAAGCGACATGGGGAAAGCATCTAAATTCAGGAGGAGCTGAGGAAGGCATTCTAAACACCTATGAGAGAAGCTAACTAAGGTTTGGCCTCAGACTAGCCGCTGTCTACACAAGCCAGACAGCTCCTGGGGCCACGAAGGAGGCCAACCCCGTCAGCTGACGAGCACCTCCGCCATGGTCGCCAGCCCAGGAGGGCCCTGACCCCCCGCCCCACTCCACGTGCACAGACCGGGAAGCTGGGAAGTGAGACACCAGGCCTGCATCCTAAGAGAGATCAGAACGCGCTCATGCTGTCCACAGCTGCTTTCATGGCTGATATTAACAAATCAGGTGACTCACATATACAGAGAAGCAGCAATGGAAGCGAGGGCAGCCGAGCGAAGCGAGAGCCCACACTGGCAGGAGGAGAGGAGCAGAGTGGCGTGTTAGCGCAGCGGGTGATGGGGGCAGCTTTGAATGGATTTACTTATTGCCGCTGGGAAGAGACCTCAGCATGAAGTCATCTCCCCCCGGAGCTGCTCTTGAATGACATCAGGATCCCTCATCAACAGCAAAATGGGTCCCAGACCAGGTACGATTCACTTTGGGAGGCTTGAGGGGAGGGAAACTACATTTCAGTGTTTACTGCCTAAGGATACAAAGTGTAAATCGCCTGGAAAGGGGACACAGGTACACTGGAATACCCCGTCTTGTAAGCATCCAACAAACATCAAGATTATTCACAGCGTCTTAGAGCCACAGAAATGTGTTTTTCCCTGAAGTCGATGAAAATACTATAAATTTTCAGCTGCAGAATGGCTGTTGGATAAAACTAAGAGAGCAGAGAGCATAAAATATACTTCTTACGCTGGGACTGTGAGACCACTTTGGCGCGGCTGCGGCCCCGACTGTCGGAAGGCGTGGAGGTGACGTTGGTGGCGCTCCCAGAGCTCTGCCGTCGCGTGCGGATCCGACCTGGAGGACACGGCAAAAACAGTGCTTCCGTAATGTTTCCAATAAGTGCGACCACTCCTCGGGCAAGGGGCACGGGCTGAACCACCTCCAGGGGAGCTGCTCTCCCACGTGTGGTCCTGACACGCGTCCCTGTGTGCACACACAAATTCTACAGACACGTCAGAAACTCCTCAGAGGGACTCAGGAACCCATCAGGTGCTTTGCTTTCAATTGTTTTAGCATATTCTATTTTCAGATGGGGAGGTGATAGTCACTTGAGGGTTTTTTCCACAATTTTTTTTTCAGATTAAATTCTCTCTCCTGTTCATTGCCTACATATCTGTCAAATTTCCAAAAGCAGGAAAGAATATTAGCTGTCATCTTCAGAAAACTACTACAGAAAAAAAAAAAAAAGAGTAAATGCAAAATAAAACCAAAAAACCTTCTTAACTCAGCAATCAACAAAAGCTACAGCAACCTGGAGAATAAACGTGTCTTGCTATGTAGCATTAAACTTCTATTTTAAAGCATGTATGCCAGCAAGTTTCTAGGCTGCAAAAAGATGAAGTTTATAGAAAGAATCAATATTAGGAATACCTAGAGAAGTGACCTAAAAATAATGCAATGTCATAGGCATTTATGAAGAATATTTGCCACTGTTAAGGAAAGCAATGTGTTATCTCCAATTATTAAAGCATGAAACCATAAAAATAAAAATGGATTCATAAATACAAAATCACTGATGGTAAGACTAGAATGATAAGGAATTAAACTTTTTAAAATACAGGGCTTCTTTGTTTTCAAAGGGGCACAAATGCCCCAACTTCCGTAATTCAATTGGAAGAGCCATCTGATAGGGAAAACACAAAACAATTTGAACTCCCACTGGCTTCTTACACTGTTCAAAAGCACATCTACCTCACCAACTGAGAAACCTTGCAGAAAGGCAATACGGAAAAACAAATCCTAAGGCTTGAAAAGGTTCAAGAAAGGAAGGTAAAGAGCAATAAAAGAAAGCACTGCACTTAATTTTTTTTTTTTTTTAAAAAAAAAAGGAAGAAAGAAAACTAGAAAGAATCAATGACTTTTATTAGCAGTTGAATGAAAGACCTACAAGTTCTAGAATCCAGACTAAAATTAGGAGCTATATCATATAGGATACTATGAGCTATATATGTGTGCACTCAAAATCCTCACACCAACATACAAGTAATTATTCCCATTTTACACACGAGGAAACAGAGAAGCAAGGGGGTTACTTAATTTGTCCAAGGTCCCACCACGGGTTCAGATGCCTGGGCCTGGCTGCCTGGCGGGCCGATGCGTGAGCTAGGGCATTTTACTCTGCTAAGGAAGTCACCAAGAAAACTGAACATAAAAAAACAACTGAGTCTGATTTCTTAGGATTTTTTAAGTGATCATCCAAACCCTCTCAGCTAAGAAAATAAAAAAATCTTCTTTGCTATGTCCGTGTCCTCCGCCTCCCGCGCCCAACACCTGGCAACATGACCCCAAACCCAGTGTCATCATTCCCTAGCATTTCTTTATGTTTTTAATATACATAGCTGCATAACCAAGAAATAGATGGCATTATTTTATATTTTTTTAATGTTTTTCATCGTATCACAGGGTATATATTTTTCCAAAACTTACTGTTTGGCTCAACATTTTATCTGTGAGCTCAGTTACGGAAGTGATTTTTCTGTAGGACGTAAAGGAGAGACCCGTTTTACTTTCTCCGTGTGACTAATGAAGGTCCAAACAAATTTACTTAACCCCTTTCTTAACTAACCTACAAAGCCATCTTTGTCACTTGCAAGTATTTGTATACACGCAAGGGTCCGTTATCTCCACTGTGGCGTCTGCCCCATTAGTCCATGTGTCCATCCTGTGCAACATACACTGCTGCGAGTAGCTTTTCAAAACTACCTTCCTAATTGGTGGAGCAAATCAAGCCACTTTTCCCGAAAGCCCTCTGCTCTCTTGCACATGCGCACGTGAAGATGTAATAAAAAGACGTGTTGAAATTCTGACTGGCGATGTGGAATTTGGGGTTAATCTGGTGGCGGGGTGAGGGGGGGGGCGGCGGCTTTATGATATTGATCTTTCCATTCATTAGTGTTTTCTCTTTTTCACCTTCTTCAACGTCTTTCAATAAAGCCTTATAATTTTTCCAAAAGTTTTATTCAATTTTTATAGATTTATTCAAAGGTGCCTTATCTTTATTATACCCAATAGAGTTTATTAAATTATATTGTCTAACTTGTTGACAAATAAGAATGTGACTGTTATATTTTGATCTTAACTCTAGGGATCTTGCTAAACTTTTATTAATCCTACCAATTTACACGTAGATTATTTGGTGTTCTCTAAACAGAAAACCACCTGCAAGTAAGACTTCAGTTTTCTCGCTTCAAACTCTACCCTTTGATCGCTTTATCTGCTGTCTTGGACACACAGCACAATGCTCAAGAGAAGCACGAGGTAGGCTTTGCAATCTTGAGCCACATGTAAAAAAATAATTCTGGAATTTCACAAACTGTACCTCAACAAGTGAAGAAAACTCATTCGTAATTGCTAAGAATTTATCAAAAATGTTTCTGGAATGTTTTAATGCTTTGCTTCCATCTTCTGAGATAAAGAGGATTATTCTCCTAAATGTACTGAGCTGCATCTATAAGGTGTGAAAGTATCAAACCTCCTCTGTCATGACTCACACAGTCACATACACAGAATGTCTGTATTGTACCTCATCTGATTCTGGTACCAAGGTCACAACAGCTACATGAAACCAGGGAGGGAAGCTTTCTCTCTTCCTGGTCTCTGAGTTTATGTAAGACGGGAACTGTCCCATGCTTCACAACTTGCATGTATAGCCGTCTGAGCATGGTAGGGATTTTGGTTATCTTTTCTATTTTAATTAAGTAATTAGCTTTTGGTGGGGGGGATGGAGTTTTAGGTACTGATTCAAGTTATTTAATGAGTAGTCTTAAAACTACTTGGGTTTTTTGTTCTTCTTGAAGAAACAGGTTTTTTCCCTAGAAATTCATCCTATTTGTTTAAAAATTGTTAACATAAAATTGTCATAGTTTTCTACTACCCTTTAAAGCTCTACTGATCCACACTTATACCTGCTTTATCATTGCCAGTGCTTTGTACGATTCTCCAACTGACCTTTCCAAAAGTTTGCCTATTTTATTAGTATTTTCAACGAATCACATTTTGTATTTCTTCATCCTCTAAAACGAATGTTTAATTCCTACTTCATTAACTTTTACTCGTATCTTTGTTACTTCCTCCCCCCTCTGCTTTGGGTTTATTCTGTTCTTTCACTAACACACTGGAAACAGACTAATTCAGTCTCTCCTCTAACATAAACTTAGGGCTATGAACTCCCCTCTAAGCACTGCTTTTGCTTCATTCCACAAGGATTAATATGTAGCTCAACATAATATGTTGCTTTGGAAAAAATGGATTATAGGATCTCATTTGCTAATGTTCTGCTTTGGAAAAATAAGTTGGATCCATACTTCACACTTTACACCAAGAAAAGCAGCAAATGGACCTAAGATTAAAATGTCAAATATGAAACCATCAAAGTTTTAGGGAACTTCCCTGGTGGTCTCCAGAGGTTAGGACCCTGCGCTTCCACTGCAGGGAGGACGGGTTCAATCCCTGGTTGGGGAACTAAGATCCGACATGCCGCGTAGTGCAGCCAAAAAAAAAAAAAAAAAAGTTCTGAAAGAAAACATGGGAGAATTCCATTGTAACTTGTAGTGGAAAGTCGATTCTCACTATAACAAGATTAAAAGCCATTAGAAAAGACTGATAAATTTGACTGATTTTTTATTTTTTTAATCTCAGGACGGCAGGAAGAAAACTATGAGCAAATTCGAGAAAATGACAAATGGGGGAGAATTATTTGCAACTCATGTCATAAGGTGCTAATTTCCTTATCACATAAAAGATTCCTAGGTATCAATATTAAGTTCAACAGCAAGTATGCTGGTAAATGTTTAGCAATTAGAGGGGAACTGGGGGCGGGGGGGTTGGGGGAGTGTCCTGCTGACTTGTGGTGCTTTGCAATTCCCTGGTGGAAATATTCCCAATGGCCTATGTGAGGCCATTGAGATAATGTAAACCAGCTTATAAAATTCCTGAAAATCTAACAACTGGAATCTGATGAACTGGTTCAAGCCAGCTTCAACACACCACTGTCACATCCCAATAAAGAATGGTCAAAGGCTAGGAATAGATATTTAACCGAAATAGAAATGGCCCCTAAAATGTATGAAACAGTGTTCAGCCCCCCAGTAAGAAAAAAATATTAAATGACATTAAGAATGCTATTTATCACTGACAAGACTGGCAAAAATCTTAAAAATTTGCTAACATCCTGGCGTGTAGGCAAATAGGCACTCTCGTTCATCGTTTGTGGGAGTTAAAATTAATACAGTCCCTGTAGAGGGCTATTTGGCAATATCTATCACAATTACAAACACATGCACTTTTTAATCCAACAATTCCACTTTGGGTAATTTACCCTCCCAATATTCTTGGGTGCATGCAAAATGATGTATATAAAAGGTAATTCATGGCAGCACTGTTTGTAACAGCAAAACTCTGAAAACAATCCAAACGTCTATCAATATGGGTTTGGTTGGTTCAAGTTAATCCACATAGGGGAATGTACAGCAGTATTAATGAGTGAAGAAGTTCTGCAACCTAACATGGAAGAATCTTAAGCTATAACTAAGTGAAAATAATGAAGATGCAGAATAGTGTATGTAAATATGCTACTTTTTATGTTTTAAAAAAGGGAAAAGTATGATTTTTATATTATTTCTTTCTTTTTTTTTTTTTTTCCTGCTGCGCCACACGGCTTGTGGAATCTTAGTTCCCCGACCAGGGATTGAACCCAGGCCCCTGGCAGAGAAAGCGTGGAGTCCTAACCACTGGACCACCAGGGAATTCCCTATATTACTTCTTTATGCAAAGAAACTATGGATAAAAATGAAACTAAAAGCAGTAACATACTGGGGTTGAAGGAAAGAGGTGATAACTAGATAAATGAAAGACAAAGATGAGGGGAAACTGTGTACCTCTTTATATTTTCTGAGTTTGGAATTATGTTAACGTATTAGTTATTCAAAATTTGTATTTTTATATACCACCCACTGTAAATATTAATTTGCAAATACTTTTTTGTATATCTTGAGGCTGTTTTTATTAGATCCATAAAAATTTAGGTCTATTGCATCTTAGTGATTTATTGACTCTTTTATTATATAGAAGTCCTCTTTTTGCCTTTTTTGGATCTGTTATTAATAAACCTTCAACAACTTTCTTTTACTATGAATTTCTCATCCTTTGTCTTTTACTCTATCTGTAGCCTTAAAGGCTTAATTAATCTCTTTAAGTATCATATTGCTAGATCTTTTTAAAAAGTTTAAGTCTAATAATCTTTCTATTTTAACTGGAAAGTTCAGTTCATTTGAGCTTGTTCTTACCACTTATAGGCATGCTTTTTATTTGTCTTGATTTCTCATTTTCCTTTTACCTTCCTTTGTTTCCTCCTTTTGTCTTAATTTTTTTCAAGATACACTTTGCTATCTCTAAGGTAACAGTTTTACAGATTAAAATATTATTATTAAAAGCACAACTTCTAGACCCCTTTCTTAAACTTTTTATTCTGAGATAACTGTAGACTCAGATTTGACTGTAAGATATAATACACAGAGATCCCGTGTGCTCTTTACCCAGTTTCGCTCAATGGTAACATCTTACAAAACTATTGCAGCAAGTCAGAAACAGGACATGGACATTGATATGCTCCATCGATCTGATTCCAGGGTCCCCAGTTGTATTTAAACTCTGGCTTTCCTTTGTGGGTTGTCTCTTCTTCCCTTTGGCTATTTCTAATATATATATATTTTTAATCTTTGGTGTTCTGCAGTTTCGCTATGATGTGTTTCACTGTGGATTTTTCTTTTTGTCTTGGTTGGGATGTACCAGGTTTTTTGCATCTGCGGTTCAGTGTCCTTCAACAATCGTGAAGATTCCCAACCACTACCTCTTCAAATACTGTTTCCGCCCCAGTCTCTCTTCTTAAAACTCAATCAGATAGGTTGAATTTCTTCACTACTTCCCATGGGACGTAACACCCCATCCTGTATTGATGTGCTCCATCGATCTGATTCCAGGGTCCCCAGTTGTATTTAAACTCTGGCTTTCCTTTGTGGGTTGTCTCTTCTTCCCTTTGGCTATTTCTAATATATATATATTTTTAATCTTTGGTGTTCTGCAGTTTCGCTATGATGTGTTTCACTGTGGATTTTTCTTTTTGTCTTGGTTGGGATGTACCAGGTTTTTTGCATCTGCGGTTCAGTGTCCTTCAACAATCGTGAAGATTCCCAACCACTACCTCTTCAAATACTGTTTCCGCCCCAGTCTCTCTTCTTAAAACTCAATCAGATAGGTTGAATTTCTTCACTACTTCCCATGGGACGTAACACCCCATCCTGTTTTCTAACTCCCTCCCTTCTGCACATAACTCTGGACGATGTTTTCTTACCTTGAATTCGTGAGTTCACTCTTCAGTTTCATTGGTTCTTCATCTCAATTTACCCGAGTTTTAAATTATAATAACTTATTATATTTTCATTTCTAGAAGACCCATTTATTCTTTTTCAAAGCCTGCTTGGTCATTCTTTATAGTTCCTTACTCCCCTGCTTGTCTTTCTGAATTTTTCTTTTTATTTCTTTAAACATTAAGACAACAAAATGGTTTCTTTTCTCGGAACTTTATGGGAATTCTTTAAGACCTAGATTGAAGGTGAGTTCTTCCAATGAGGACCTATGTTTGCTTCTGCTAGCGTTCTGTGGATACAAGCAATCCACAGCCACTTTAACATGATTTATCTGCTTGGGTTTCTCAGACCACAAAGGTAGCAAGAATTCTGACCAGAAACCTGCACGAAGGCCCAATTTATGTCTGCAACTTCTCAGGGAAGATTACTTTCCCTGCTCCACCCAGTACTTAAGATTAAAATGGGCAGACTCCCTCTTGTCCTCTTCTCTTCAGTAGAGTCAACCTCTTGTTCACCAGTGAGGATGCAGTGACTTCCTGTCACTCCACGTCCTGAGCCAATGCCCCAGGTCTCCAGGATTCAGCCCAAAACCTCAGGATGCAAACCAGCTCTGGCCCTCACCTCCTAGGGTTTCTGCTTTTGCTTAAGTCTGCAGATGAGTGGCTTTACTACGTTTATTCCAGATGGGTGATCTGTTCTCAATTGGGAGGATCACTCAGACTACTAAATTCTACATGCTGCTAAAAATACAAGTTTCTTATTTCTTTTAAACATTTAAATATAGCAATTTCATATTACATAAAAGACCCTCAAGTCCTGAAGGATTAATTATGCTTTTATTCTTTTTCTCTGCTGTTTCTCACTCATCATGGGTGTAATTTTGGACTATGAGCTCGTATTTGCCATAGTTTAATCTGTGGGGACCTTGAGAAACCAGATTTGACAGTGGCTTCCTCTGTAGAAGTTCAATGTTTGTTCTCGTGGAGGCTGTAAACGCAGACCACTTATTCATCAGTTTGGGGTTTCCCAGATACCACAGATAACAAAAACTGAAAGCACAACTTCTGTGAGAAGAGAGTTTAGTTACAAATTAGGGGAGGCTGGTTTTCCTCTGCCTGGGACAAAGTCAAGAGAGAGATCATGTCAATTTGATACCTTCAAAGGTTTTTCTCCCCAAGCCCACCTTTTCATGGATATACAGCACTTTTACAATGCTGGCTGAGTGCCAACTCTTAACTCTCACCTAGGGACTTAACATGAGTAACCTCAGAGCACCCTTAAAATCCGTTTTGGGGAGTTTAAAGGGCCTCTGTTGTATTGTACTCAGATGTATATTTCCTTTATTGGAAGAGGTTTGGTTTGTTTTAGTCATCCTATTAATTTGGCAATATTACTACAAGTGCCTGTATATGTTTTAAAGACATGATATAAAATACTCTGTGGTCTTTAGGAAAAAGAAAGCCTGCTCAATAAATGCAACAAACAGTAAAAATATACTTCAGTTCCACCCTATGACCTGTTAATGACAAATTCATTCACACCGTGTTTTGACAGGGACAGAAAGAAGATGTGAAAAAAGAAAAAAAGCCAGCGTTAAGTAAAAGACATGGAAATGGGGTATTAGGGAATGCTACAGCAGAAAAAAAGTTGTGGAGGGAGAGACAAGAGGCGCATCAACAAACACGCACACCCAGAGAAAAGCAGACCCAGAGGACAACAAAGACCTGTAAGAGCAGTGCAGCCCTTGACTTTTGTGGAATAGAGACAGAACATCCGTATCCGGTGGCCCGTTAATAATAGCCAGTCACACTGCCATTCTTCTAGAAAAGCCCTCAGGACAGGAAACTAAACCTGTGAACTGGTTTAACCTGGAAGCACGGTTTTCCCGAGTCCAGTTTAGCCTAAGACAGTTATACATCATCCGACAGCCTCTCCCCACTCGGGTCTTTGTCTCCATTTTGAGGCGTGAGAATGAAAAGGTCTCCAGGTAAATCTCACTCTCCAGTTGGGACGTTTGGGTCCAGGAACCTGCTTGTACACCCACTGTCTGGGGCACAAAAAGCCCAACCTCTCTAGTCGCATGTGGCATTTTTGAAAGAAACAAACTTTGGAAAGTTGATCACCTGTAAATTTTGCTACCTACAAGTATCGCCCGCCGCTCCATAACTTTACTCATATTTTTTAAAGATAAAAGTAAAAGAAGTTTAAAACTTTTATTTTTATATACATACGTATTTTTTCATTGTGTAAAAAGGCCAACTTCTTAAAATTCAGAGTTCTTCGACAGACATACAGCAATACCAAACGTTTTACTTCCCAGTAAAAGAGAACTAAATCTAAGTTCCTTTTCCAGAAGAGCAGACAAGCCTACATAGTTTTTATTGTGCAACCTTAATTAAAATCACCAGTAGTTAAGCATGGCCTCTGACTACACTTAGTAACCTATGATTACCTATGCTCTGAACCTATCACTAAGTTGTTGGTACCAACAGGTCACTGAAGTATTTTAACTCTTCATTTAAAATTATTTATTTTGGGGAAAAAAACACGAGTAATACATTTCCTAAACCCAGCAGCTAAATTTAAAAGAAAAAAGAAAAAAAAAAAAAGCATGAGATGAGAAGACGCAAGTCATTCGTTTCCACACGACTGGAGTTATCTGCGGCACCCCTGGTACCCACAGAGACTGGTTCCAGGGCCGGCCGGGGATGCTCGAGTCCCAAAGCTGCCCTGCACAGACTGTGCAGTTCTGTAAGTTTACTGAAAACAATCCGCCTATAGTGGGCCCACACGCTTCAAACCCATGTTGTTCAAGGGTCCAGGGTAATCATAATAAACTCTGTCACGAGCAGCATAACAGACACTATCAGTGCTTCCTTTTCCAAATCCCCCAAAATCACTGAACATAATAACACACTGAAAGATAACCTGGAAATAAACTTTCGTCCAAAAGTTGAGCTTTGAGTTCTTCACAAAAAATATTTTTCTGATTAGTCATAAACATTAGAGTGGCTACTTGGTGTGGGAGATAGGTAACTCCCAAAGACTATTTATTTTTCTCAATTACGATAACGAGGGAGCTGCCAGGTTTCAAATGCATTGCCTGAATTTTGAATTTAGAGCATCTAACCACTGATTCAAAGTCATATCTTTGCCTCGTGATGCAAGTGCCTAGCGCTTGCCTCAGGAGCTAGAGAGTAAAATATTCAACAGACTTTATTCACAAATCTTCAAAAGGCCCATAATGATCCCTAAAATGCAGACAGGAAACTCATGACAAGATGCTAAGTGATACTCGCTGCATGTGTAGCTTTTCTAAGCAGCCCTGCTAAGTTTCAGAGCTGAAACAAATAGAAAGGACGGCCTAGAGGGGCTCCAGTTCACAGGCCTCCCGGGGCCTCTGTATTCTGTCTCGTCATCACACAAGGCTGGAGGCTCTGAGCGGTCAGTTCTGTGATGGCCTGGACGGCCCCGGGACTGAGGCCAAGGTGCACGTGGCTGCCCCGCTAAGGTTCTCTTCTGGCTGATTCTGAACTCTACACAATTAAGGGCCCACAGATCAACCTCCACCTTCCTACAAGAAGGAGAACCGGAAAGAGACTTCTCAGCTTCAGCCCCTTGCACAGTAACTAAGTAAGCAAACTTCTGATCTTGCTCTGGACAGGTAAAAGGAAACTCATAGAAAGGAGAAAAAAAAAAAAAAGTTCAAAATCCCTACTGCTGCATGGAATAACAGGCTGATTTTGATTCTGTTATATAGGTATACGAAATCAAGCTGGGCGTTCTGCAAAAAATGTGTAACTTCCCACATCACTTCTTCACTTTTCATCTGATGAGACGAAATACATTATTGTATTCCGCCCTCCACTCCCCATCCAACTAGGCTGAGGAAATACTTAGGATGGTTTCTTGGGGAAGGAGAAATATAAAATGACTCATAGCAACGAAAAAAATGAAGAAAATCGCACCCAGCCTCAGTCTCCTGTCACAAATGACGCCCTCGTCGTGACGTAGGCCTTTTGTCCATTTTTCATTTTGGAAACTTTTCATTTCAAAAACTTATCCAACCCCAAGAACTGCCAGCGGGGCTTGGAGAAAGTTCAGAGTCCCCTGCTCCTTCCAAACCTAATCAGCATTTTCAGGGGGCAGGGCCTAGGACTCTGCCCCTGCAGCAAGCACCCAGGTGATTTTTACGATGAGATGAGTTTGAAGAACACTGATCTTTTTTTTTTTTTTTTAACACAGAAAAGAACACTGATCTTGAGACTATGCTCGTCTCTTTTTAAAAGTTCCGTTCCGATTTTTCCTTTGCGAGTCCCTCAGGAAGTAGTGTACATCTCAAGAGAAAACCCAGTCAGTCTACTCTGCCGGCTGGCCTTTTAGAGTGGCTAAACAATACAGGAAAGTTACCTAGCAGTGCCTAATCGTTAAATCACCCTGAGGGTTCGTGGGTCTAAGCCATTCCCTTAAGCTGACGAGGTTAACTGTAAATTTCAATTATTTGAAACACCGTGCTTACTATCTAGAGACTTTGCAAGGTCGATCTTGTCTAGCATGTTCTAATCAAAGACCTGTACCAATGAGAACAGCTCCATCTAAGATTCAAAAGAATGAAACATCAGAAAGAGCCTCTTGAGAACGAGACAAAAAGAAAACAAAGGGGACGTGGGTTCGTGTATTTCTTCCACCAGCTATATCCCTGTGTGTCACAGAGGACAAGGCTGCTGAGTGGATGAACCAAGGTCTATGAACGAATGGGGTGTGCGTCAGTGAGACACACAGAAATGGTAGCACACAATTCAGCAGTTTTAGGGGAGAGGAAACAATTCTTTTCATGTCTAGAAATTACCTCCTGGAAAACCTTCACCAGCCTTGGACCTGAATTGACGATTGACACTTAAATTTATGTTTAAAAGAGGAAAGGCAAACCCTGAGAGGCCCACAGAAGTGCAAAGTGAGGAGGAGGAGACGGAAGCCGAGGTGGTGCTTCAGGGGCGACAGAAGCTGGGACCCACGCGGTCACGTGACCCGCCCCCCGCCCCGTGTGGGCTCAGAGCGACGCCATACGCCGTATGCCATACGCCGTACGGCATACTCAGGGCCCAAAAGCCACAAGCACAACGACCACACAGAAAGGAGAGGAGAGCTCAGGTTGGGGGAAGGCAAAACCCAGTGGAAACAGGGTGAAGAAGAGGTGGGGGGATGCACGTGCAACGTGTCATGCAGGGACCCCGGGGAGGGCGAGGGCGCCAGGCAACACTCGTGGGGACAGAGGACACAGCTCGGCCACAGAGACAAACTGCTTACCCTCCGCTTTGGTGGCAGTGCCATCTTTAAGCAAATTAAAAAACAAGGGAAGGGACAACAGGGAACAGTTAGTCGCATCAAAAAAATTAAAAAGCAGAATGTTATTACTGGCTACTAAAGAAGCAAAAGTACAGTTTAAAATAAAATTAAAAGGGAAACAAGTTCAACAGCAAAGCAGAGTCGGAAGCAAGTAAGTGCACCTTCTACCGAAATCAGCTTAGGACAGTGTGCTTCTGCCTGCAGAAGACAAAACACGAAAGGGCAGCCCAGGGTCGCGCCTCAGCTGACAGACTGACTGTGTTTCTGATGTGGCCCAACCTCATCCTCTGAAGAGTCCCCTGTTTTTTGGAACAAAGCACCAGCAGAATAAGGGGTGGGGGGGGCGGGGAACTAAAGGACACCCAAAGGACAGAGGCAGTCAGTGAGCAGCTCCGAGAAGCTGGCTGCAGCAAGGCCTGTCCCAGCCACACGGCGAGCAGCAAGGCCGTCCAGCTCGGTCCCTGAGTCAGGGCCTAGGGGCTCCGTGTCTCCCCTCACGCGTCTGGACTCTAGAAATCTGGAAAAGGACCGTGAGCTTTAACGCTACACTCCTCACAGACGTAACGTGCCAACCTCGGTCGTACCCGTAACTGCTCCTCCGAAGGGTTATGTTATGTTTGGGGGGGCTGATTATTTTGGTTCTTGCTGACTTGGACATCAGGAAAGCAGAGGTCGAGCTCTCAGGAAATGCTGGGAGAATGGGGAATACGCCAGTCTTGTCATTCGAAGAGGTAACACTGGGCTGAAAATTTATCATCAGCGCTTCTGAAAGGTCAGCTCTGTGTCGTCAGACCAGCAGACCCGAGTGCTCTGACTAGCACCAAGCGGAGTCCACAGGGTCCATATTAAAATAGCTCAACGATGCACCGAGAAACAAGGGCTGCTGTCACTTTACTCAGGTTCTCAAGCAATGAAACAAACACTAACTACAGATTCTCCAGGTGGATCAAACGGAACTAAAATGAACAGAAAGCCTTCCCACCTGACTTCTCTCCTGGTAAGCACACACCAACACGGGGTCCTAAACACGCCTGCGTGATCTTGTAAGAGTTAAATAAACAAGAGAAAAGGAGAGCCCGTAGTGGGCACCTTCCCAATCTCAATGAGGCATTTCTGCAGAGAAAATAAGACCGACTTAACCATGTCCCACAACATACACCTTACCTTTTAAACTAATAATGTTCCTATCACAACCGCAGTTTCCTTCACCGTATAGGATAACGGTTGACAAAGGACTTTTACATAATGTCATTTGTTCCTACCCCGTGTCTGAATTAGGTGGTTATTATTACAGCTCATTTATGGGTAGAGGAAACACGGCATGGTCAAGGTCACTGAGTGACTCAAGGTCGGGCCTGGTAACCTCCTCTCGGTGTTCTCTCGCTCTGCTTCCGTGCTTTCAGAATATTAGCTGTAGGACTGACTTTGGAATTAGTCTGCAAACCACACAAGTAATGTCTCGATGCTTCATGAAGTTTGAATTGTATTCGTTTCCTTAAGATCCAAAATAAAATGGATCCAGCAAGGTCTCCAGACTTCGGCTTTGAACAACTCTGCTTTCACAAAAACAAACTCAAATACACTATCAGCCTCACCCCCAGTAGATGTGCAGCGTCTGCTGAAAAACTGACCTAGCATTCTGTCAGATATTCTTTTGAAAATAATCTGCTTACTCTTTCGGGCTTTCACTGGAGTAGGTACCCGCTCCTCCCAAGGTGACACAGGGAAGGACGACACCATTCTGTACAACAGGCCATGCTGGTTGCCGAGTTCCTCCCGCTCCGCCGGAGCGCCCCCCCGCCCCCGCTTCAGGCTCTCCACCCAGGTCAGGAGGGGAGGAAACCCAGCCCTGGCCACACAGGAGGAGGCTGGGCAGCCGGGAAGGGACACGCGGCGCTGAGGGATGCATCCCCGACCAGGGTGACACCCCAGAAGCGGGGACACCCACCAAAGGGTGGCTGCAAACCAGCGGCCGGCGCGGAGGTCAGCGCGCAGGTCAGCGCCCAGACGCGCTTCCTCTGCAAGGTCAGCCCTGCAACCACCTCAACTCCGGTTCCTGGTAATTTGCTACACGGACGGATTAGAGCAGAGGTTAAGGGTCATCTCGAACGGCAGACTCGGGGGCAGGGTCGCGGGGCTGGTTACCTAAGGAGGCGTACGAGCCCGGAGGCAAGGCTGCCGCGGAGCTGAAGGGCGCTGCACCGGGAGCCGAGGGGACCTTGGATTTGGCGCTGGCGGCTGCGTTCACGTCTATGTCGCTTCGAGAGCGCTGCAGGGACCCCGTGGTGGACACGGATTTGCTGCTGACTGTGGAAGCTGCAGGGGGAGGAGGGAACCTCAGCAACGACGGCAAGGGCCACGCGAGAATGTCAGACGTGCATCACTGAAGCGTGCCCTGCTTCTCCTGAGAACAGGCGTCAAGCTCTGACAGAGGCTGGAGCACACAGCGCCGGCCGACAGTGTCCCCTGCTTGCTGGACACGGCTCAGCCGACGCTGCAGGAAGTGACAAGTGGCCGCAGCTCCGCACGCCCCCGTCATCAGAGACCATAAACCCCACAGAAATGGACCACGTTTCCGGTTCGCGTGAGCAGCGGGGTAATGAAAACGCGATCGTGTCTGGCCAGGGTGGCAGGAAGGCGCACCCCGAGCTGGACGCTCCCCCTCTTGGGAACGTCCCCTCCTGTCCTCCCACAGCCGCCAGCTGCCTGCTGCTCGGAGCATCCCGCGTGGGCCCCGCTCTCCCGGCAAGTGCGCAGAGCACCGCGGCAGCCCCCGCGGCAGCTCTGTGGGCGAGGACGGGTCTGCCGGCCCGGTGGGAACACAGGGCACGGCGGGCCCCCCGCAGACCCTTCCGGCCGCTGCTCAGCCCGCCCGAGGCTCAGGGCCTCCTCCGCGGCGCCCGCCTTACCTCTGGAGGTGGCACTGCCAGTAGGGCTTCTCTTGGCGGAGAGCGGCCGACTGGAAATAAAGGGACACGTCTGTCTATTATCAAAGGTGCACTGTATCTGCATTGATACAAGTACCATCTACAGCGGGAGAATATGATAATAAAGAACTGCTTCAGGCTTCCCAGAATTCTACAGGTACCTTGGACCACAATCTTATAAACCCCCGATTTTGGAAAAGCTTTAGCATTATATTTTGGACTACCTTTCAAACACACAGAGGGAAGTCTTAAACAGCAACAGGGATCAGAGGTACCGAGAGAAGACGGTAGCACGTTCAGTCCCACGGTTTGAAAGCCCTCCCTTTCCAGAGCTGTCTCCAAGTTTACGCTTCTATTGTCTCAGAAGACACCCTGAACAACTCTCTTGTGTTACTCCAAAACCGTGTTCCAGGACTGCCATGTAAATTTAAGTACAAACTACCTGCCGCAGGGACCAGGGACCAGGGACCCGGGACCAGGCCACTCGTTTCTCACCATCCCCACAGCATCTTCCCCAGCACCAGCCTCCACCTGAATTAAGGGGGAATGGTAACGGCGCGCAGACGGACAAAAGCACAGGGAGAGCCTGCATGCTCGCGCAGCCGGTTTTTCAGAGCCGGGCCCTTACTTGAGGCTCTCCTGCGAGCTGGAGGACGAGCGGTCCGACTGGGGCAGCGACACCACGCTGTCCGAGCTCTTCAGGTGGCTTTGCAGAGCCCTCTGGTAGGAGGGCTCCAGGGTGTGGTACAGGTGCTCCGCTTCCCTGCTGAAGTGACTGTGGAAACCCCAGTAACACCTGGAAAACACACAGCCTCCTGTCACGGGGGTGCACCCGGGACGCCGTCAGGGAGGGACCCCCCGCCCCCCGCCGCCAGCTCCCGCGACCGGCGACAGCCGCGGCCGCAGGAAGAGCGAGAACCGCGGAGGTCTGGTGGACCCCCACCTCTCAGCTCCCGGCCCAGCTGTGTGACCCTCAGTCGCATTAATGACACGGATAAAATGGAAATTAAAGAGGCTGACTTGCCAGACGGGGAGACTCAGGGAAGATGGAGCCGAACCAACGAGAACCACACCCAGAACGTGAGGGGGACTCGGTCATGGACGCTTTTATAAATGCAATGTGACGCTCCCTGGTTCCAAGTACTCAAAACGGCTTTAGGTAACGAGAACAAAAGAAAACCAGGACGAGGCTCACAGCTACTTGAAACCTGCACTGTGTCACGATCAAAGGACAAGAAAAAACTGGGGTGGAGGCACCAAACATAAGATGAGGGTGAAGAACAGTGAACGCAGACCGTTAACAAATCCGCTCCTAGTAGTTTTTACTTTTTAGCCACCGCTCGTCATGTCCCTTCTTTTGGTAGGAACGTCCCAGCACGAGATTGCAGTGAGCACTTGAGGGTCAAGAGTGAGTCCTCCACACACTCCAAAACCAGGGAACTACGGCTTAACTGAGAGGCAGTCAGAGCAGTCAGTACGAGGTCAGGGTGTGCTCGTGCAGCTAAGCAAGTCCGCGGTGTCCCAGGATGTAAGGACTGGCTTCCACCCGGGTCAGTTAGAAGAGCCGGTCAACTACAGAAGCGTAGAAACACAGCCACAGGGCAAAACGGGGAGCTTTTTTTCTCTCTGAGCTGCCCGAGAGGGAGGACATCTTGGCGTCAAGCTTCTGCTACTTACGGTCACGATGGCAGCTTCACCCGCAGGATGGCGCTGGACGTGGAGACCCAGCCTCACGACCGCAGCATAACCAGTTCCGACGGCCAGACGGCCCCAAACGCGAGGGGGGACAGCGAGCTTGGCCTGCGATCAGCGCCCCCCGCCCCCGCCCGCCTGGAGGGGCTCACTGCCCCGGCACGCCACCCCCCTGAGGCCTGCAGAGCTGTGATCCCAGGGAAAGGATCCCCGTGAGCGGTTCTTCACGGCAAGTCAACAGCCACTGGGACCCACAGAGCTTAGTGAGTGAGAGAAAACACGGGGCACGCAGACAAGTGCTTTGCCGGCTCATGCAGCAATTTCTCATAAGTTTAAAAATGAGCTTTCTGTGTCTACCTCAGTCCACTCTATGTTCAAATAGTACCAGTCTTTCAGGCCTGGACACTCGACTCAACAACCCTCGAAACAGAAAACTAGAGAGATATTTTGAAATGGCCTTTTGGGTCATATTTAAAGGTCATGATTAACAAAACATGTCCATGTGACTTAATGAGCTTTCGTAAGGCGATCTGGACAGTGCACCTGAAATACAAAAGTAGTGAATCGGGAAAGTGGTGTTCAGCCAACACTTACTTTCTGGCTTCTATCCGTGCTTCCGAATCAGCATCGTGTATTCCCTTCTTTATTGTTTCCGCTAATACTGATATGTGTCTGGATATTTAGAAGACAAAGCGGGAACAATCATTAATATATGGTCTTATGCGGATACAAACAGGTGTTGGGAAATAACTCCCAAACGGCAACGTGGAATGTGCCCAGAGAGTCAACAAACACACAGCCTAGAAAATCAGCACACTCCGCAGATCTGCTAACTCATTCCTGATCCTGTCCCAGTACCTATTCCCACACCTTCCCCACCTAAGCACCTGATAACACTACTCTCCTGGGACTTTTTTTTCTTTTTTTTTTAAAGTAACGGCTGACGTATTTTGGGCCATGCTTACTTAGTTCAATCTTTTATGGACTCAAACAACAAAACCCTTCCTTCTCCATGGTCAGAACAAGTTTCCATGGAAATTATAACGGGCTAGTAATAATCCTAAATACTCCAGAGACTCTCTGCATCAGGTTTCTGTAATTAAAGAATGTTTCTTCAAGTTCCACTACATAACATGAACAATGTTATGAAATTATGTCTCTGTTTTATACACAGGTGTTCTCTTAGTTACGTTCTACCCTAGCTGAGAAGAAGTCGTTAAACTGTCTCGTTGAACACTGAACAGTTTTAAGAAAAGGGCAATGAATGGAGCAAAGAGTTTCACAGGACAAAGGCGAGGCGCCAGTCTTACCAGCACCCCACCTCAGTCCTCAGTCCTTCACTCATCCAGCCGGCATTTGGTGAGAACCTGCCAAGCGGCAAGGCTGAGCGGAAGTGAATAAACAGATGAGGCCACATCTGAGTCAATCACGTTTTCCTGCCCTGCTCACCTGGCCCTGGTGTTCAATCCCTCATTCCACCTTCCCACTCTAAATTCCAAAACTATCACCGAATAAAGAGGATCTAATACCCAAGAGATTAAAGAACAAGAAAATATTTTTTAAATGTGTGACCATCTTCTCGATCCAAAGTATTTTCAGATGCGCTTTCACCTCTGGGAGGCCTGGCTTTTTCGTTTTCGTCTCTGAGCACTGCAGGACTGAACTGGACTCCAGGCGTACTCATGCGTTAAACTCCCACTACTCGTAACCTGTTTAGTATGTTGTCAAGTTCTTCACAAACTACACAACACACCATGAAAACCCGGGTGGTACAGCATCATCATCTATCAGCTCCAAATTTAACTCAGAAAGAATAACAGGCGCCTAAAATTGACAGGAACTAAAAATGGCAAAGAATGAACCTCAAAATAGAGACAAGCTTCTGTAAGAATTCTGCATCATGAGGATGTGAAACTTACCACACACACCAGCCTGAATAAAGAGAAAACTGCTGACTTTCTGATATAGAGGGATCAAAAAGAAAACTTGCAAATGAGTGAAATTCCTTTAAGGATTTTCAAAGTTACCCCTCGCCTACTAAGAGCAGCTTTAAACCTTTTTTAACTTGTTGGGACTGACAGGATGCCAGGCAGCAGATCAGAGCCACTGCGGAGTGAGTCCTGGCCGTGCAGGGTCCCGGGCACCCCGGGTCACACCTCAAGGCTAACGTGACAGTCCGTGGAGCTCCCTAAGAGCCTCTGCCAGTGGTGGGTACCTCACATCAGCATCAGGAGAAATAACACCAGCAATCAGGCAAATAAACACTTGGATTCCTTCACTTCTTATAAAAAGTGGGTCGGACCACTCGCTGAGGTATTAAATCTCCAGATTCAACTCAGAGGGAAAACCAGCAAATCAGATGCTCACCGTTCCAGTGAATGTGTCTGCCATTCTTGTAAAAGTAAATCTAAAAATTCAAAACAGCGCCTGAAAATTGTGAAGAGAAAAATATGTAACTTCGTCATCTGTATGTTAATGAAAATAAAAGCTTTCTTCTTAAGTGACCCAACACTACTTTTTTTTTTTTTTTTTTTTTTTTTTTTTTGCGGTACGCGGGCCTCCCTCTGCTGTGGCCTCACCCGCTGCAGAGCACAGGCACAGCGGCCACGGCTCACGGGCCCAGCCGCTCCGCGGCACGCGGGATCCTCCCGGACCGGGGCGCGAACCCGGCTCCCCTGCATCGGCAGGCGGACGCGCAACCGCTGCGCCACCAGGGAGGCCCCCAACACTACTTTTTATAATTGATAAATTTCTATGTTTTTTTTTAAGTGTCAGCGACACTCCACCGAGCCACGCTGCTGGAACAGTCAGCCTTTTCGGTGGAAGGAGAACGCGTCTTTCTCCCCGGCTTTACATAGCTGGCTCATTCCCCTCTTTTCTCCCTTGCCTTCCATGTGGCTGGGAACACGACGGCGATGCGGGCCGCCTCATGCTTGGAAGGATCCCCCCGCCCGTGAAACCCTGGTGGGTCCAACGCGACCGCCCAGGAAAGGAGAGGAACAGCGGGCGGCCAGGGGAGGCTGGGCTCGACGCCTTGGAGTGAAGGGCCCTCTCCTGGGCTGGATCAAGACACAGACCGCAGGAACGGGGCCGAGAGGCTGCTTGCTGTCCACGCCGGCCGTTCATTTACCCCACAAAGCTCCTGACCTGGTCTACTGAAGGCTTAAGTCCATGAATCCTCCGAAAACCTACACAAAACTTCTGTGTATCTACACTTTCCTGGGAAGAGGGTCCACCGATTTTAGGACTCGAAAGCCTCTGAGTCGCCAGTCCAGACCCACAGATCCCAGCTGGAAGCACAGAGCCCTGATCCCACACGTGGGCTGGGGCAGCTCAGCAGGACCCAAGACAAAGCCCCCGCGGGCCACCCAGGCTGTACCTTCAGGCTCTGCCTCCCCTCAACATAAGCAGCTCAGGGGGTAACACTTCGGTCCCTAGCATTTAACAGTTCTAGCCTGTGGTGATCAATCTGAGTAGCCACGTGCAGTCCCTGTGACAGCAGCACAAGCCGCTGGCCAGGGTTCAGAGAGCCAGGAGCCACATCAGAAGCTGCAAACAACACACACCTCCCGCCATCTGTGTTAATGTAAATAACGGCCGCTCATCTTCACAGCGTTTCCTGCAGGCGGGCAGCCATGGCCTTCACTCGGGGAATGGGGCAGACCAGTGACAGAGGCAGAGAGACCATCTCAGGAAGAAAATGCGCAGGGGGCGCACTCCCCCTCCCCCCTGCCCCTCCCACAGGACCCCCACACACAGACACCCGCTCTCACACTACACACACAGACAGAAGTAACAGGCCTTCCAAATTAGCCTTCCAGACAACTGAGATCATGAGCCTTCAGTCCAAAGGCATCTATCACAGCAATCGTACATCATATTAACCATTTCAAACATAAACTTTTTTGCATGGAGGTAAATTTGAAATTCGTTTCCGTTTTTAAACAATTCAAAACGAATGAGAAAAATTCTTTAAAAATTTACCTTCTAACGGCGACAGACTTGGAGGTACAGTTGCTTGTTATGATGGGTATTAGCCTAGGGATGTGTGTGTGCTGCGGAAAAGAACAAAAAACAGAGGCGAACACCTGAAAATGCAAAGCTAAGACAACCACTTCCTTACTAAGCTACCTAAAGCACCTGCATATTCAGATTAGAATTTCACTGAGTTTAAAGAGGAGAAAGACTTTCACTGGATATTGCCAAAGGGCATGACAGAATTTATAGAGCCAAAACAGGCAACGTGATGACAAGTCAGTCAGTCTAAAATCAAAACAAATCACTGGCATGAAGTCTAAATCACCTGAGCAGTAGAGATCTGAATGAGTAAAAAGCAGTCAGCAGGCCAATGTAGTTTAATACTATTTCAACAGAAATGTCTGATAACGGCTTTTGGTTTAATACCTGAAGTAGGCAGTGCAAACAGTAAGAACTACAAATAATATGAAGTAAGCAGCCCACGGTAATCACGAATATTCTGGATAGATTTCAGTTAACATCAAGACCCAGTTTCAAGGGCTGCCTCTGGGGAAAAGGGACTTGACGGTGGGGAGAAGGTGATGCGAAGTACTTACTAATAAGCCTTCGTGAACTATTAGGTTCTACTGAAAATCTGCACGTAAATTACTTGGCTAATTACTTGGATTTAAGTAAATGAGTGTTTTGAAAACTTAACTGAAGATAACATTTTGTTTCTGGGCTTATGTACAATTATTTAAATAAAATGTCAGGCGAATAACAAAACCACAAGCACAAATAACCTAAAATGGAACGGCTGGGGACTAAGGAGGGAAGAACAGAAGTGAAGCCTGGACACCTAAAGAACAGAGTATAAACTCAGAAGCAGGCACCGGTGTTCAGACGTTTGAAACCAATGACGGTGGTCGAGCAACACCTCAGTAACTATACATCACACCCACAGCTCGCACCAGGGAAAGCAAAAGGCTCGTGTGTGATAGTTACGTGGGGTAAAAAGGCCAATGTTGTACGTACGGTATCATTCCACGTACATAATCACTCAAAGGAAAAACGTCTCTGATAACTGCTTATCAACCAGCAATATTGACCACTTGCTTACTCTATGTACGGCCCCCAAACATACTCACCCGAATGATTAACCTAACAGCTACAACACCGGAGGTGGCCATAATTTTGGCACTGTTTGGAATCAAATTAAAAATCGTTGGCATGATTGCTTCAGCTCCATGGTCAAACTTGCTCCCCAGCACTGATGACAGATGCCTACAACCAGGAATGAACACCGAACTGAAGTCACAGTTCTTGCCAACAGTGTAGCATATAACCCGCTTAACATTTTAGAGCCTTCATGTAAAGTTATCTAAGGATAAAGGACAAAGGTCTAAGTAACATACTCTACAAATACTTCCAATGTGCATATAGAGGACTTCGCAAATAGCCGCTAGCCCAAGAGGTTGCTCTTTTTTTTAAAATAAATAAATCACTTCCAACTAATTACTCTTAAAATAGCAAAAAACGAGTTAGTCATATACTAATAAAACACAAATATGAAAAAGCTCTTTCACCCCCTTTTTTTCTTTTGCTGTTTTTTTTTTTTTAATTTTTTTTTTCTTTTTTTTTTTCTTTTTTTTTTTTTTTGCTGTTTGCGGGGCTCTCACTGCGGGGCCTCT
>NC_041215.1:30196665-30200280 GCF_002837175.3 Physeter macrocephalus
AGAGCGCAGGCTCCAGACGCACAGGCTCAGCGGCCACGGCTCACGGGCCCAGCCGCATCGCGGCACGTGGGATCTTCCCGGACCGGGGCACGAACCCGTGTCCCCTGCATCGGCAGACGGACTCTCAACCACTGCACCACCAGGGAAGCCCCTTGCTGTTTATTTTTAACATACAACATTCACACTTCAGTGTCTGAGGTCAAAACTTTAAACAGCTGCAAAGCCACCTTACTATTGCTGCTGCTCTGATATTCTAACATATTTTCTGAGACAGAAGTTTTAGATACTGATACAGATTTAGTGAGGATAAAACAAAACTTCCCCGCAGTACATGCCTTTAACCTTATAGCTACAGTACTCTTCTAGAGACAAACATTCTAATAATCATGCTATCACCTGCCAGCAAAATCAGTGAAAAAGCTGAGGACAAAAGTTTATAAAATTTCATTTTTCCATATTATTAATAACTGCTTCAAGTTTAAAATAGAGGCTTCAGAGCTAAGTCACTGAATAAAATTTAAAATCTGTCAGACTCAACACAACTGGTCGGGAACTATTGTAAAAGTGCTAACAGAAGCGTAACTGGAATGGGTCTTGGAGACCAGTTGAAAGTTCCGTGAAAGAGACCCAGTGGGCGTATTCAATGAGCCATCTCTGAAGCACCATCACGAGGCTATTTTATGATGTGAGAATCGGGAGTGTTGCAATCCTTACCCCAAGGTGATACAAGCCTCCCGCACTACCTGAGACCGCAGATCCTTAGCCGATAGTTTAAAGGCTCCGTCCAAAAGACGCAAATGTTGGAAGAAGTTATCATACTCAGCAGCACCAGCCAAAAGTAAAGATCTAATCTTTTTTAGCTAAGGGGATGGAGAAGACGAAGAGACAGGCAAAACAATTCTTAGAACAGAACATACAAAACAATAGAAGCCATCAAATATTAGAGATCAACATCAAAGTTAAACGGTAGAGAGTTTTCCAGAAAGAATTCAGCCAACTAAATAGTTGCTGATCTATCTAGGTATCATAAATAAGAACTAATGATTTGTAAACTTAGTGTCTGTGATAAATGGAATACAATTCTTCTGTAAAGCATACGTTTTCATGGGAAACAGTTTAGTGACTTACGGATGCTGTGATGCTAAGGATAGAGTGACTAAACCCTCACTGTAGCCTGTAAAAGCTCCTTCCCTGAGCTCACCTTCCCCCGCACCCCACTCCAACCGCCATTTACTCAGTGAATCACAGGAAGAAGCGACGCTACAGCCTTTGCACAGTACGCGCCGCTGTGTCTTTACTAAAGGGCTAGCGTGCATCCAGAACGGACACACAGCCGTGTTCCCAGCCCTCTTCCTGCCAGACAACCAACGCACGATCGCTCTCCTCAGAAAAGACACGCCTTCACTTCATGCCCCTGCACTTTCATGTTCGGCCCCCTTCTTTTCATTAATCCACTTTGAAAAACAGAGGGGGCAGAAGTGCTGTGAAGAGAACAAGGGATAGAGAGACACACACTGAAAGTGTCACTAAAAAGCCGCTTTCCTGGCCAACGGTCACAGAGTTACATCTCTACCGAGGCAGGAGCGGTGGCCGTACCACAGGTGGGTCTCGGCTGAAAGTACAGGATGCACAAAAAGATAGAAGCTGGCATGTCTGAAGAACAGAAGTGAAGCAATCTACTAAAAAGGCGACGTGTAAACGTGGATGCTTATGTTTAAAATATCTGCTACTTAAGGTTCATCACAGCTGCACCCCAACTTCGTAACAGAGTGCTCAGACCACGTGGATATCGAGCGCGCAAACGCAGTCGCGCAGCCGGCGGCTTACGGCGTTCACTCTCTGCTCCCAGTCGTGCTTGTCGTCAGACAGTATCTCCCTAATCTTGTTTACCGACTCCTCAAGGTCTCGGCTGGAGTAGATCTGCAAAAGCAAAATCGATTCACAGTCAACGGGAGAAAATGTACAGAATCAACAAGATTACTCCGTAATTACCCGAAGTCAAGGGCACTTAGTAAGCCCAGTAAAAGAAATTACTTCATTCTCCAGAAGGGCCTTCAAGATAACATCTAGTCAAGTTTGCCTTAGATGGAGCTCCCTTCCTGCTGTGAATGTATACCGACTAGATCCCATGCCCACGTACGGACGGATAACCTGGCCTCAAATACGGCTTTACTATAAGCTAACAGATCATTTCATGTACAAAAGAGAAAAAAGCCCACTGGGGAACCGGCAGTGATGCACGAGTCATTGATGACTCTTAGCGTTTTCTGTAACACCACATTATACAGGCAGACCTCAGAGACACTGACGGGTCGCTTCCAGACCCCTGTCATAAAGTGAATATTGCAATGCAGCAAGTCACACGAATTCTTTTGGTCTCCTAGACTGTAGTCTATTAACTGGGCAATAGCATTATGTCTAAAAAAAAGTGTGCATACCTTAATTTAAAAATACTTTCTTGCTAAAAAATGCTAACCATCCTCTGAGTTTTCAGTGAACTGTAATCTTTTTGCTGATGGAGGGTTTGAAATATTGTGAGAATTACCAAAACGTGGCACAGAGACACGAGGTGAGCAAATGCCGTTGGAAAAAGGGCACCAACGGACGTGCTCGACGCAGGGTGGCCGCAGACCTTCAGTCTGTAAAACCGCAGTATCCGTGAAGCACAACAAAGTGAAGCGCAATACAGCAAGTACGTCTGTACTTGTAACTTTAAATACCTTCAGGTCTGCTCTCTCATTTATCCTCACGTATTACCCATAGGACAGTGAGGGGGAAAAAAAACCCAAAACAACCAAGAGTGAGGCACGCTGGGAAGGTCAAGGAAGTAAGGATGGTCCGGAGCCTAAAACACTTGTTACCTGCTTTATACACACACGGCGACCAAGCAGCAGGTGACAAGGGATTCACACAGACATTAAGCGCTGTAGGAATCCAGAGCACGGACACCTGATGTAGCACAAGCCCCGATCAACGAGAGACAGTGCTGAGGCACAAAGCAGTCTGAAAAGTGTGGCTGTACCCCAGCTTCTGTCAGTCAACTCCGCCGCCTCTGTCAGGTGGTACTTAAGGGGAGCATCAAGATGGAATAAACTAAGATTTTATGAAACCATTTTTTGTAGTTTTCAGACACCCAAATCCCTCAACTTTACAAACTTTTCTTTCTGAGGAAAATCCCTACATAAGCCTGCTTCTTGGTTCTCTCTTCTAACCTAATGCCTCATTTCCCCCTCTTTTCGGTGACCTGACCCACACACTCACTGCAGGAGCAAGTTACTTCTCTCAGTTCTTACTGAAAGGTCATCTTGGGCCGTGACTTTCGCTCTTCATTTCCTGGTCTGCAACCTCAGATCTCCTGTGGGCCTGACAGTCAGAATTACCCTACCTCGTAAGAAACTCCGCATGTCGCACCCTTGAAAAGCGAAACTTGAAGAATAAGCCCATCCTTGTTTTTTTTTTGTTTTTTTTTTGTTTTTTTTGCGGTACGCGGGCCTCTCACTGTTGTGGCCTCACCCGTGGCGGAGCACAGGCTCTGGACGCGCAGGCTCAGCGGCCATGGCTCACGGGCCCAGCATCTCCGCGGTATGTGGGATCTTCCCGGACCGGGGCACGAAC
>NC_041215.1:30201042-30233334 GCF_002837175.3 Physeter macrocephalus
GACCAGGGCACGAACCCGCGTCCCCTGCATCGGCAGGCGGACTCTCAACCACTGCGCCACCAGGGAAGCCCCATCCTTGTTTTTAATCAAACGAAACACCCTCACTCACCTGGACTACAGGTACATCATCAAATGCTTTAATAAAGTCCTCTTCATCGACAGCACCAGCTCCCTCTTTTGCAGCTACAAAAAAGGTCAATTTTTTAAATGTAAACAATGTGCATTGGAGGGGTCTGAATATACAAAACCAAAATTATATTTTGGAAGATTTGTAACTATTTTTTAAGTCTTATTAAGTTTAGAGTTTTGTGGCATTGACAAGCATTACAGACTTTCCTTAGTGAGATAAAGTATGGTAATTTTACAGTGTAACATATGTTAGCTTAAAACCATTTAAAGACACTACTTGCTTAAGGAGGGCCAGTCCAGCCTTTAAAGGATTTAGATGGTTTATACTGTATTACTGTATAAGTCTTTTCAAAGATTCCAAATAAACATAAAATAGAAATTTTAATTCTTCAGGGAATAAATGAAATTATGTCATTGTTAGGAATCTAGCAATTTTATGAAACATTCAAATAAGTTCTAAAGAATTTAAGAGTTTCATCTCAACTTCATATTGGTCTCCAAACATTATTTCGAACGAAAAAAAGGAAAAAAACATTTTCATTTCCTTAAACTCATGGATAACTGTCCATTTTTCATGTACACGTCAGTTGCAAGTTGACCCCACGAAGTTGCTGTAAGATGCTCTGTTCCTTAGAAGTTGTTATACTTGCTATCATTTGGGAGAAAGCTCTTTGTGTTTGCTAATGTGAGCGTCACTTCACATATGAAAATCATGTGACGTTTTATCCGATGTTTTTTCTTCATAATAAAGGTTTCCAGATGGTTATCTACAGTCACCCTGTAACCCTCATTAATGATTTATATTGATTAGTCCAAGTGCTTTTCTAGAGCTTCTTACCAGACAAGTTATCTGGAGTTTGAGGTCCTCATGGACCACCGAGACAGAAAGGGCTTTAAAGACAACGCGTTACAGTGGTAAATACGTGTCATCGCTCTTGATGACGATTACTCTGCATTCACAGGCAAACTACAAACAGACAACAGTAACACACTGTGAGAGGTGCTCTGTGTCTGCTTCAGGTTAGGCCGGCGTCCCACCAAGCAGATGGGTGCTGAGCTGAGCACTCCTCTGGGTGAGGCCTGGCACCACATACGGAAGAGGACTCGTGGGCCAAGCACAGTCCCTGGGCCCGAGGCATCTGACGGGGAGCCAACAGGGAAACTCAGGATTATGGCGTTAGACGAAACGGAAAAGGACAGGATCAGGTCTGAGGGGAAGACAGGGCTGGTACCTCTGCACAATCTACACAGGTCGGGTTTGTGCAAGGGCAACGTTGAGAGAAGGGAAGGAAAAGAAGTGGTCTGATGACGCAGAAAACTTCTAAGCTTCATCTGTGGAATGGATGCTACTCAAAAACGGATCAAGAAAACGCATTAGGAAGATTGTTCGGGCTTCCCTGGTGGCGCAGCGGTTAAGAATCCGCCTGCCAATGCAGGAGACACAGGCTCGAGCCCTGGTCCGGGAAGATCCCACATGCCGTGGAGCAATGAAGCCCGTGCACCACAACTACTGATCCTGCGCTCTAGAGCCCGCGAGCCACAACTACTGAGCCCGCACGCCTAGAGCCCGTGCCGCGCATCAAGAGAAGCCACTGCAATCAGAAGCCCGCGCACCACAATGAAGAGTAACCCCCGCTCGCCGCAACTAGAGAAAGCCCATGCGCAGCAACGAAGACCCAACACAGCCAAAAATTAATTTAAAAAAAAAAAAAAAGTACTGATACCTGCTCCAATAGAGATGAACCTCAGAAACATTATGCCAAGGGAAAGGAGCCAGACACAGGAGACTGCATATTGGATGCCTCCATTTCTATGAAATTTCTAGATAGCTAAATGCCTAAAGACAAAACATGGGCTGGGGAAGGAAGGAATGGGGGAGAACTGTTTAAAGGGGATAGGGTCTTCTTTTGAGGGATGAAACTGTGTTGGAACCAGGCAGAGGTGGTGGTTGCTCAACACTGTGAAGATAATAAATGCCACTGAATTGTTACCTTTAAAATGGCTGATTTCATGTTGTATGAATTTAAGCTCTTTAACAACAACAAAAAAATTTTTTAAGGAACCAAAAAAATAAAAGATTAGAAAGAACTAAGAAGAGCAACAAAAACGTAAGAAATGAGCCCAGCTCCCCCCTCTGCCATCAGCACAGCTCCCTCTATACAGAGAGATGCCGTGCAGAGGCTGCAAGGGCACCGAGCCTCTGAGTCAGGACACAACGCCCGGGGCTGGTACAGAGAGCAAGAAAGGCCGGCAGGAGGAGGTGGCATTCTAAAGCTGGTCCTCACTTCGGCTTTACCTTAGCTCCTCCGGCCGAGCCAAAAGCCCAAGGCTAACAGTAAGCACGGTTCTAAGAGCAGCAGCTATGTGATTTTTTTAGAGGTAAAAAATTTACACAACATTGTAAATCAACTATACATCAATAACATTTTTTTTAAGTCGGTAATTTGCATGTAAATTTAAAACGTGACAGCAAAATGAAACCTGTCTATAACAAGGACTCAAAACTGTCTAAATTGGGGGATGCGACAGGAGGGCGATTAGGGAAGAAATCCTTATAAATCAATTTTCAAAGCCTCAGGGAGCTAATCCTTACCATTCGCTAATTCGGCATTCCTATAGGAACAAAATACATTTTAAAGACATAAGGTACAATCTGACTTCTGGACAGTCTCAGTCTTTTCTTTTCTTTTTTTTTTTTTTTTTTTTTAATTTTATTTATTTATTTTTGGCTGTGTTGGGTCTTTGCTGCTGCACGCTGGCTTTCTCTAGCTGCGGGGAGCCAGGGCTACTCTTTGTTGCGATGCGCAGGCCTCTCATGGCGGTGGCTTCCCTTGTTGCGGAGCACGGGCTATAGGCATGCGGGCTCAGTAGTTGTGGCTCGTGGGCTTCGGTAGTTGTGGCTCGTGGACTCTAGAGCTTAGGCTCAGCAGTTGTGGCGCACGGGCTTAGCTGCTCCTTGGCATGTGGAAAAAAAAAAAAAAAGTACTGATACCTGCTCCAATAGAGATGAACCTCAGAAACATTATGCCAAGGGAAAGGAGCCAGACACAGGAGACTGCATATTGGATGCCTCCATTTCTATGAAATTTCTAGATAGCTAAATGCCTAAAGACAAAACATGGGCTGGGGAAGGAAGGAATGGGGGAGAACTGTTTAAAGGGGATAGGGTCTTCTTTTGAGGGATGAAACTGTGTTGGAACCAGGCAGAGGTGGTGGTTGCTCAACACTGTGAAGATAATAAATGCCACTGAATTGTTACCTTTAAAATGGCTGATTTCATGTTGTATGAATTTAAGCTCTTTAACAACAACAAAAAAATTTTTTAAGGAACCAAAAAAATAAAAGATTAGAAAGAACTAAGAAGAGCAACAAAAACGTAAGAAATGAGCCCAGCTCCCCCCTCTGCCATCAGCACAGCTCCCTCTATACAGAGAGATGCCGTGCAGAGGCTGCAAGGGCACCGAGCCTCTGAGTCAGGACACAACGCCCGGGGCTGGTACAGAGAGCAAGAAAGGCCGGCAGGAGGAGGTGGCATTCTAAAGCTGGTCCTCACTTCGGCTTTACCTTAGCTCCTCCGGCCGAGCCAAAAGCCCAAGGCTAACAGTAAGCACGGTTCTAAGAGCAGCAGCTATGTGATTTTTTTAGAGGTAAAAAATTTACACAACATTGTAAATCAACTATACTTCAATAACATTTTTTTTAAGTCGGTAATTTGCATGTAAATTTAAAACGTGACAGCAAAATGAAACCTGTCTATAACAAGGACTCAAAACTGTCTAAATTGGGGGATGCGACAGGAGGGCGATTAGGGAAGAAATCCTTATAAATCAATTTTCAAAGCCTCAGGGAGCTAATCCTTACCATTCACTAATTCGGCATTCCTATAGGAACAAAATACATTTTAAAGACATAAGGTACAATCTGACTTCTGGACAGTCTCAGTCTTTTCTTTTCTTTTTTTTTTTTTTTTTTTAATTTTATTTATTTATTTTTGGCTGTGTTGGGTCTTTGCTGCTGCACGCTGGCTTTCTCTAGTTGCGGGGAGCCAGGGCTACTCTTTGTTGCGATGCGCAGGCCTCTCATGGCGGTGGCTTCTCTTGTTGCGGAGCACGGGCTATAGGCACGCGGGCTCAGTAGTTGTGGCTCGTGGGCTTCGGTAGTTGTGGCTCGTGGGCTCTAGAGCTTAGGCTCAGCAGTTGTGGCGCACGGGCTTAGCTGCTCCTTGGCATGTGGGATCTTCCCGGACCAGGGCTCGAATCCGTGTCCCCTGCACTGGCAGGAGGATTCTTAACCACTGCACCACCAGGGAAGCCTGGACAGTCTCGTGTTGATACACAGCAACTGGCTGAAAGGCCCCCTGGTAGTGTCAGGCATGGCTGGAGCCCGAGGCCATCAGGGTACCATGCGCTCTGCTCTGTGTTGGCTTCACGCGCCCAGAGGCTCTGCCTCAGCATATGTGGCAACACAGCAGCTCAGACTTACAGCCTACCAGCTTATCAGCATCCACAGCAGAGAGCTAATTTAATTCAAGAAGAGCCAGTGGAAGCGTACTGCCAGCAGAATTACTTCCCCTCTTAAGGACGCACAAGGCAAGTATCACGCACGCCTGGTTTTAAACGTCGGCAGAGCCGACCCCGCAGTACCACACTGGGCTTGGTCCTACCTGAAGACTTGGATCCAAGGGTGGATGAGCCGAGCCTGCGGGTAGCCCCCATTCCAACGTTTCTGCGGGAGCTTGCTGGAGCTTTGGATGACGTAGAGCTGGCAGAAGAAGGCCTATTACCATCCACAGAATCCTCATCATCAAAATTTTTATCTGAAGAATAAGCACAGAAATCGTTTTTTGTTTTTCGTTTTCATTTTTAAGTACTTTTTCACCTGAACTGAAAACAGCAACGAGTCTTAGAGACGAATGGCTTGCCAACTCTTTTGGAATCTGAGGTGCCCGTCCAGGTCTAGAAAAAAGCCTTAGGTGAGTCCAGAATGCAGCTACAAACATCCTGTTTGCTTTCACACATCTGGAATGCTCTCCACCCCAATTCTGGAAAACCATAAAGAAGAAAATAACCTCTCATAAAACTACCACCTAGGAGCAGTTACTTTAACAATTTGACATATTTCTGACCATTCTCTCATGCATTTTTTTAATAGTTAACATGAGACTATATTTCATTTTTGGATACTGTGTATTTCAAATATGTCCATTTTACCACATGATGAAACATTCTTCATAAACGCCATTTTCACGGTTCCATGGTACTTTGCAATTGGAAAATGGCACAAATGAAAAATACTTTCATTGTTAGACATTTAGGGTGATTCCAATAACTTACCATTAGAAATAATACTGCAACAGATACCTTTCTACCTGCATCTTTGTTTGAACTTCTAATAATTTTAAGAAAAAAAAATTCTTGGAAGAAAGATTACTGGGTCAAAGAGTATAATAAAGTTTTTGATGGGTACAGCCGAACTTATTTTCAGAAAGCTCATATCAATACATACTTTTCCTGGAAATTCAAAGAAGGGCCTATCTTGCCACACCCTTGCCAATGCTGAATATAAAAAAAAGAAAAGCAAGCCTCTTCTTTACTGTTGCATTCCTCTCTTAGTAAAGTTGAGCATTTTTTCATAAGTTCATTAACTTCTAAATTTTCTCAACAGCAGGAAATCCAACCAATATTCCTCAAGTTGCATTTAAAACTTAAAAAAAAGAAAACCATCTTTGGGCTTATAAAAATGAGCACACTTATGAACAGCATTTTGATGGCACAAAAATTAAAGCTCTCGGGCTTCCCTGGTGGCGCAGTGGTTGCGCGTCCGCCTGCCGATGCAGGGGAACCGGGTTCGCGCCCCGGTCCGGGAGGATCCCACGTGCCGCGGAGCGGCTGGGCCCGTGAGCCATGGCCGCTGAGCCTGCGCGTCCGGAGCCTGTGCTCCGCAGCGGGAGAGGCCGCAGCAGAGGGAGGCCCGCATACCACAAAAAAAAAAAAAAAAAAAAAAATTAAAGCTCTCACGATGCACTATACAGAGCACCACGTGTAGGTCATTCGGGAGGCTAAACAAAGAACTCGGGAGTCATTAAAAAACAAAAAAAGAAAACTGACGTCCGTAGCCGGCAATATTCATGATTTCTGAAAAAGGGCATTAGATTTTTACCAGAAAGTCTGAGGTAAATAATTGCTGACCAAGAAACAGATACAAATAACCTGTTTTTCTTGATCTAGTTGCTTCTCAGCTGAACTATCAACAGCCAAGTCTTGTGTCTACTCAGGACCCTAACGTTCCTTACACCTCACCAATGATCCCCTTCAAATCACAGGGCTTCTTTTATTCAACAGTCAGGGAGGAACCACATCCTCACAAACGCAGATCCCTGTGCAAACAGCTTCCCTCAACAGGCCTTTACGTTCCCCATCGCCTCGGCAAGCTGTGCTGTAATCCACACAGCAAGGTCTTGCTGATTCAGGCATTCAGGGGTCTATTAGCACAGACTGCCCACGTGGATTCAGAAGTGATTCTCACACTGCAGAGCACACTGACAAGGCCCCCTGCAAGAGTAAAACTTGGTCTGGAGTACAGGACGAGGCCACCCACTGAGCACTGACAGGAGCCCCGAGAGCATGTGGACCGCTGTCGTGACGCGGCCCCACTGCGGGACTGTGTCATCACTCCGCTCAGAACGGTGACAGCCCTGGGCTGTGGGGACAGTAAACAGTGAGTGGGGGACACGACCACGACTATGCTTCACCCCAAAACGCATATAAATTGTGTTTAGCTTTGTCTTTCTAACACAGGCAGGCATGCCATGTAGAAATGCGTTCAGTTATTGAGCATTATTTTCAATGGGCCGATTTCACTGGAATTCCTGGGATTTCCACGTGCAGCAATGACGCATTAGCAAGGACCTAACCTCTTCAGAGAAACCAGACAGAATATGTAAAACAACTACTTTCAGACAGGACACCAGGCAGTGCAGAGCTGAGATGCCTCAGAGAAGGGAAACAAACACGGTGAGCTCTACGATCACCCCAAGTTCCTGCCCGGAGACAATTCCCAGGCCACCCAGGCCAGGGAGCCTTACAGCCTTGCTAAGTGGAGAAAATGAAGACCAGACTCCAGGGGGGCCAGGTAGCTGGGAGAGGCAGGGCCGAGTGCTGGAAAAGAGAGAGCCACACAGAAAGAGAGCTCTAGGCATGCCTTAAGTTCTGGGCCACGCGCGTGTGAGTGAGATGCCCTAAGGGAGGGCAAAAAATGGCCAGGAGACTGTAAACTGAACAACCCCCAAAGTCCACACAAAGTAGGAAGATGCTCGAGCACCAGAGCTGGGGTGCTCTCGGTGACTCACTGGAGGAGGCATTCAGTAGAGACCCCAGAGAGAGCAAGCCTAGTAGTGGGGCCAGGTCTCAAGGATAGTAGACAGATCTGCAAGTAACTCAACTGCTTTGCCATACAAAGCATGACATTCTTTAAAGGACTATAACAAAACGCAGATGCTCAACAACGTAACAGTCACAACACACAACATCTCATCAAAATTTCATAAACAGATGAGAAGCAGGGAAATATGGCTCATAATCAGGAGAGAAATACGTCACAAAATAGGGACCCACTAGGAAATGACAGAGATGGTGGAACCTGCAGATAGGAACATTAAAACTGCTACACCTGAGTTCAAGGATTAAAGGAACTCACAGACATAATGAGAGAAAAGGAAGGTGTTTTTAAAAGACCAAATGGAACTTCGAGAAATTAAGAAAACACAGTAGCTGAAATGAAAATATCGTTGAAATAGGATTCAAAGCAGATTAGACACTGCAAAAGAAGGGGAAAATGAGAGAATTTAAACACACAACAGTAAAATTTAACCAAAATTAAGCATAGAGACAAAAAAAAGAAAAGGCTGAAAAAGAAAAGAAATAAGAGGAATAGTCTCAGAGATCTGTAGGATGATATCCCAGCAGTCTGACACACGTGAAATTGCACTGCCAGCAGAAGCCAGAGGGAAAAAGACACATTATATACTGAGGAACAAAATGACAACAGCTTTCATCAGAAACCGTGTGTGCCAGAAGACAACGGAATGACATCTTGAAAATGATGAAAGGAAAGTATTAACCTAGAATTCTACATCCAGCAAAAATATCTTCTAAGAACAGAGGCTGAACTAAAACTTATTCAGCCAAACAAAAAACAGAATTTATCACCAGCAGACCAGCACTCCAGGGAATGCTGAAGCTCTTCAGGCAAAAGGAAAATGATAACAAATGGAAACTTGGAATTTACATTAAGAAATGAAGATCACTGGTGATAGTAAATATGTGGATAAAGACTTTCTCCTCGTATTTTAACTACTGTAAAAGATAACTGACTATTTAAGGCAAAAATAATATCCTCAACATTTGGTCTCCATTCTTTTTATAGTCTCATGTTACAGGAGGATAACCTCACGGCCAGAGAAAGCATCTACGTCGGCATGTGGATATCCAGGCCGTTAGGATATGTGTTGCTGTAAGGGATGCCACACAGAAAACTGGGCAAGTATGAAGAGAATGGAAGTGGTTCAGATTCGTCTTTAAAGAGCTTGTAGTTCTAAAAGTTAATCACAACTTGTCCACGTTCATTGCAGATGTCACATTACGTCCGCTGCACTGAGGACGCAGCTGCTTCATCACCAGTGTCGGTGTGGAAACGGCCCCCAAGGAAGGGAAGGCGGAAAGGCAGCCAGTGGGAGGTTTTTTAAAACTGAGTTCCAACAGTCCCGACTCAGCCTCTTTACTTCCCCTTTGGAAACAAATCTAACGGGCTTACTTACTGAATTTTCTAAACAGATTAGAAGCAACTAAATATAGAATAGCGAGAAAGGGGGATGGAACACAGGAGTTAAGCACAGTGATGTGAATGAAAAGCGACAGTTGAAAGCCCGACAGCTAAACAGAAACTATAAAAAGCAAACACGCACACCGAAAACACCCCGAACTCACAAGGCT
Source organism: Physeter macrocephalus (assembly GCF_002837175.3). NCBI lineage: Eukaryota > Metazoa > Chordata > Mammalia > Artiodactyla > Physeteridae > Physeter > Physeter macrocephalus. The sequence goes on from NC_041215.1 coordinate 30,210,162, forward strand.
TAGAACCCAGTGCCGGGGTCAAATCACGTGTCCCAACCTAACAGCGCAGTACCGCGTGCCCATCACCACGACGTTGCACCAGCAAGATTACACGATGGTTCATGGGATCCATGTGCTAACAGAGAAAGTAATTCACGTTTTCTATCTGAGTTAGAAATTCAGGGGAACAGGAACAAGGGTGTAGTCATTTACCAGGTTAAATGTGCCCAGAGAGGTGTTCGGAGGATAAAAGTCAACTGAGCCTACTATTTGAAAACTAACACACCGTCTAAAAATAAGTTTGCCCTCTGGTTCCCAGCTTTTGGGACACCCAGCAATTAAAATCAGATTCAAAAGGGGGTTAGGCCCTCAGAAAGGTACCCAGTTTCAGTTAACTGGGGTTAAATCTCTCTCACGTAGAAGGTGCCGTCCCTGACCCGGACAAATGAGCTGTGTTTGCCACCGCTCTCGGCCACGGGAGAGACACGCTCAGGATCCAGTCCAGGGTGAAGGGTCTCGTGGTCTCTGGGTCTAATATGTTTCAGTATCTTTCAACTAAATCAATCCATACTGAACTCTACGAGTCACTTAAATTCCCATTTTCTTTAGGCTTTTCAGCTAAGCAGACATCTGTTAGAATAGAGCCTCTTTTTCTAGAGCTTTAACTAAGGCAAACACATGTGTAAGAATGAGTATTTTTAGCTATGCAAGCTTTTGCTATTACATCAACTTAAAACTTTTCACACATTAAGACAACATCTGTTACACAGAAAACGTTCTTAGAGAAGGATCGGTTCGCCCTGAGCCCAAAGAAATAATTAATTCTATCTCCTGGCACCACTGCAAAGACTGTCATTCTGAGGGTCACTTCTCTCGTGTGACAGCCTGGGGTAGAAACCTGGCATAAGCTCATTGGCGCCTTCGGTTCCTTTAATCGCTTAAAAATCACCCCAGTTCCATTCCCCCTTTTACACCATTGGGACAAGACATTTAAAAATAACGCGTGAAACTTCTACAGTGTGACACTAATTTTCATCCAACTCTCAATCACCCCACTCCTGGTAACCCAGTTAGCAGGCAGGCATCGTGAAGGGAAAAACAGCAGTAAAACAGCGTGCCCCAAAGAACTGCTGATACAATAGAGATTTTAAAACACAGAAGAGAACCTTTCGAAAACATTAAAAGCCCAGAGAGCACACACAGTCACTCGTGGACTTAGCAGCAAACCAGCCTAGTTCTCAAGGCTGAGTAAGTCTGTGAACTCGTGCTGAAGTCCTGAACTGTGGTCCAGATGCTGGACAGAGGCTGGCGAGCGGCCAGGGCCGGCACAGGCCGGGCAGCAGCAGTCCCTCCATCAGCCTGAACTGACCCACCTTCTGAACCCCCTAGGGAAGGGCCGGCAGAGCCCGGCGGCCTCAGGACTGAGCTGTAACCAGGCTGGATCGGGGATGATACAAAGCAACAAGCCACACGCAGACCCTAGGTCAAAAGTCATCACACAGACCATCGCACAGCACTGTGACGAGAGGTTCAGGCGCAGGAGTGGCAGAAAAACGTATCAGTCTAAAGACTGACTTCAAGCTTGGTGTTTAGAACTTGGAATTACAAGTTTTGGATCATATTGTCCATTTAGAAAATGTACACACTCATCTATGAGGATGAACAAAATGTCACAGAAACTAAGAGGTGTCTGTCCCGTTGTCCATCTGCCAGGGAGGCTGGAACCTAAACCGCCAAGCTTTTCCTCTTTTTTCCCCCTGAGGCAGGCTGTGGCCCACGCAGGTTCAACGGGGAGAAAGTTCCTCGTTCGTTCTCTTTATAAAGACAACTAACTCCCTGTGTCAGGGTCACTTTGTGGAAGCTGATACCCCAACAGGCTTTCAGCTTCACCCACTCCCTGTTACTGAAATTCTCCTCCAAGGGAATGAGAAATGTGGCAGCCTAGTAACTGGAGCATAATTAGCATTCCCAAGAGAAGGCTGCACGGAGACACGATAATAAGCCCAGAGGCAGGCTGCTTTCCGTAAATATCCCCGAATATCTTGTCTTGATCTGTCACAGCTCTAAGCCATGGCTGATGGCCCCATACACCAAACACACTCCTGTGCAATACTGAACACACCATCCTCTGCGAGCCTGCCCGGCTCTGTCCTGCTCTGGGCTGCACAGCCATACGTGTGCCTTTCACTCCGACTCCCCCTGTGATGAGCTGTGTGCAGATCTGTTCTGTCTCTCTGTCCCTGGAGCAGACACATTCTTCTGGAATCCTTAACACCTACAACAGAGCCTGGGCCAACACACAGTAGGGCAATCGGATATTTAACTCTGGCAGTCCTCAGGAAAGAAGTCAAAACTTGTGAATGGATGCAAACCATTCTGCATGTATCTTTTTCAGAAGCTTTTTACTACTTTTAAAAACGTGTAAGGCTTCATTAGATAATACAGTCAAACAAAGTTTGAAAATATCTGAGGGAAAATGAAGAAAGCAAGCTAAATACAACCCTAAATGTTTTTTTAACCTTCCTGATGTCCTTCCAGTCAGAAATCTTTATTCCTTTTTTCTGATAAAACATATACCTATTTAAAAATTAAAAGTCAAAAAGCCCTCATATCAATCATAACCCCCCCAAAATTAAACTGTTCACAATGATATATATGCATTTCCAGACTTCAGTGCATGCATAAACCTACCATTATACACACACATAATGCAACAAAAACTGTTTTGCCCACTACCAGTATTTAGTAGGTATTTTTTCTGTATCAGTCTGATCCATTTTGAGGACTACTATTACACTGCTCACGTATATAACACTTGATCAATCGCTTACAGATAGCTCGATTATTTCAAATCTTTCACCCTCATAACACCACTGCAGTCATGTGTTTAAAAGCAGCAACAGTGAATGCACGCCTAGGTGTGCACATAACTGCGTGCCAGGCCCTGTGTTGGGGCTTTGCCTGTTCTCATCAGATGCTCCTGACGACCCTAAGAGGGAAGCACTGTCATGACTCCGCGTTAAAGGTGGAGAATCTTAACGCATCCAGATACAAGTGCCTAGAGCCACACAGTTAATCACTGAGAGGGGGTGAAGCCAGGGTTCAAGTCTATGTGTGTCTGACTCAAGATCCTAGGATCTGAGTTGTGATAACAAACCACCACCACACAGAAAGAGCAGTTCACGTCAACTGGCCTCTGGGTGCTGAGTGCTGTGCCCGGTACTTTCAGTGCATTATTTTATTTAATTCTTACAACACGCCTTTGCTTACTTAAGAAAATTACTTACTTAAGATAATCTCTTAAACACGGAATCACCAGTAACTCTTATGGCTGCAGACACAGAAATCTCAACAAAGTACCAGCAAACCAAAGCAACGTATAAAAAACTATCACCATGGCCAAGTAGGATTTATCCCAAGAATGGAATGTTGGTTTAATAGATAAAACTTAATTTAATACCTCGTACTAATAAACTAAAAGACAAAAACACATGCTCAGTAGATGCAATAAAAGTATTTGACAATACTGGGCGGGGAGGGGAGAAACCTTTCATGCTAAAAACACCACAAACAGGGACTAGAAGGGAACTCCCTCAACCTGATAAAGCCACAAAATACAAAAAGCACACTGTTAACATCTCACTTAACAGTAACAGACTAGATGTTTTCCCCCTAAGATGAGGAACAAGACAAGAAGCCTGCCCTCACCCCTTCTATTCAACACAGTACTAGAGGTCCTAGCCAGGACAATTAGTAAATAGGAAGAACTAAAATTATCTCTATTCACAGATGACACAATCTTGTATATAGAAAGTTCTAAGGAATTCACTAAAAAAACTATTAGCACTAATAAATGAGTTCAGAGAGGTCACAGAATATTAAACCAAAATAGAAAAATCCATTGTATTTTTATACATCAGCAATGAACAATCCAAAAATGAAATTAAGGGCTTCCCTGGTGGCACAGTGGTTGAGAGTCTGCCTGCCGATGCAGGGGACGTGGGTTTGTGCCCCGGTCCGGGAAGATCCCACGTGCCGCGGAGCGGCTGGGCCCGTGAGCCATGGCCGCTGAGCCTGCGCGTCCGGAGCCTGTGCTCCGCAACGGGAGAGGCCACAGCAGTGAGAGGCCCGCGAACCGCAAAAAAAAAAAAAAAAAAAAAAAAATGAAATTAAGAAAGCAATTAACAATAACATCAAGGGAAAAAAAATACTTAGGAGTAACTTTAACAAAAGTTACCTTACAGCATGTTTGCTGAAAACTGCGTAACATTATTGAGAGAAATTAAAGACGTAATAAATGGAAAGACAGCTCATGTTCATGGTCAGAAGACTTATGAAAAGTTACTTTGCTCATTATCCAAACTGTATTTCTCTCCCATTTGTCCTCACCAGCTTTGACTTCTAACCAAAGTTGGACGGTGCCTAGAGAGGCATGAAGGTGCAAACCACACTGTCTGCAGTGGGTGGCTGGGTAAAAGGCTGTTTCTCTACAAAGTTCCTACACTCCTCTCTGTCAAAATATGGGGAGTGGGGTACGTGTACCCCCCCAAATCCAATCAGTATGGACCAGCAGTGAAACCAAGAAGGACCCTGAGGGGCTTCTGGGCATGAAAGCCTTTTTGTCGCCCGTTTCTTGTAGGCAAGACTCCAGCCTCCATGACCTTCCCTGAGTTCCAAACGGCAGATCTGAACAGCAACCCCACCCCTGAACTATTGCTATACAACTCCTCCTCAAATCCTCCCGGGTTGGGACACACGGTTTTGAGGGCAGGAGCCCACGGTGTCCCCCTCAGCCTGGCAAAGCAATAAAGCTCTTCTTTTCTACTTCACCCAAAACTCTGTCTCTGGGATTCGATGCGGCTCCGGTGCACAGAGAAGCTGAGCTTTCGGCATCAGTACTAACTAGGACCAGTCCTACTTAACAGTGCTCAGTGACGAACACCCTTCAATATCCATATTTGAAACAAAACTTCCTCTGCCCTGTGTACAAAATTAAAAAATGCTTTTTAAGCATTTCAGAGCACAAGGCGTAGAAAAACTTTAACCTGGCGGGAAACACTGGCACATTTCACAGAACAAAACCGGACACGGCGCGACGGGAGCGACGAGGGTGCTGAGAGTGTGTTACGGCTGCAGTCACCCACTGTCCATCACAGAAAAGCAGAGCTGAAGCACAGGCAAGCTCAACGCCGAGGATGAGTTTCCACCCCCTCGGCCGTGCGCACGTCCACCCGACGCCCGCAGAGCAGATGAGCCAGCAGAGAGGGTGGGGGCCAAGACGGGACGACAAGGAGGAAATTCAGTTCAGGCTTACTCATCCCTTAATAGGGAGCGAAAAGGGGAAGCAACTGGGGCAGACATGATCAGAAGCTGGAGAGGGAAAGGATTGGTGAGAGGACCCAGAGCAAAGCTGCGCCGACACCGGCACCGCCAGGGACAACTGATGAGCCCTCCCCGCGCAGGTCAGGGCACGCTGCTTCTTCGGCGTCGGATGGAGAACGTGCCGGCCGCTGCTCTACAGCCTGTGAGCAGGCGGCAGCGAGCAGCTCGGGAGAGACACGGCAGAGCCCACAGCCGGCCGGCCTCATGGGGGAGGAACGCACAGGGGGCGCTGGGCGGTGAGCCTGCCCCCCGCAGGGCCACGGGCCACGGGCCACGGACCTGCACCTCCATCAAGACCAACCTCGAGGCTGAAAAAGGGGTTTAAAAACGGAGTCTGCCTTCTGCCTATGCAATGTGTATCTCTCTAAATAAACCTGCCTCCACTTTATTTAATTAATTAAAGTAAAGTAAAAAGAGGTTTAATAGCGTGGAAATTGACTCCTGTTTCCCTGGTCTGTGAAAAAAGGGTGATACTGCCTACCAACACGGATCGTCCGAAGGCAGTCCTCCTCCACTGCCAGCTCCGACAGACCTGGGGGACGCCTCCCCTGTGACCACAGCCCTGCCTCGGGGCTGGGCGGGACCCAGAGGCTCTGCCCCACCTGCCACCCAAGTCACGGCAGAGCCTGTCTTTCTGCAGAATTGGGGCCAGGTGGAGGGCAGCCTAGCACTGCTGCAGCCCAGAGAAGGGAGGCCCCAGCCTAAGAGGGACGCAGGAAGCCAGCAGAAGAGGTCGGGGCAGAGCGGAGGCCAATGCTGCGTGTGTGCCTGGGGGTAAAACAAGACCCCTCGGTTACCCGAGCCAATGAATCCCCCTTTCTACTTACATACCTGGAGTGGAGGTGCACCATTTATAATCAAGGGGCTCTCTGTACCTTGATTAAGGGGGTGTCCCACAGATTAGACAGAACATACGCAAAGGGAGGAAAACTCCAACTGCTGAGCAAACAGCAGCTGTTACGCTCTGACACTGTCTGATGCCCTGAGTACAAAAAAGCAACCTTTCAAAAATATGTGGATGGAGCTGAAGAATTAGGAATAGAATTCTTTTTTCTTTAATTAAAGAACAGTTGATCTACAATGTTGAGTTAATTTCTCCTGTACAGCAAAGTGATTGAGTTAAACATATACATACATTCTTTTTTTAAACATTCTACCCCACTGTGGTTTTATCACAGGATACTGAATAGAGTTCCCAGTGCTACATAGTAGAATCTTGTTGGTTTTTTGTCTTTTTATAAATTCATTCATTCATTCATTTTTGGCTGCACTGGGTCTTCGTTGTGGTGCAGGGGCTTCTCATTGTGGTGGCTTCTCTTGTTACAGAGCACAGGCTCTAGGCGCACAGGCTTCAGTAGTTGTCACACACAGGCTCAGGAGTCGTGGCTCGTGGGCTCTAAAGCACAGGCTCAGTAGTTGTGGCACGCAGGCTCAGTAGTTGTGGCTCGTGGGCTCTAGAGCACAGGCTCAGTAGTCGTGGCGCACGGGCTTAGTTGCTCCGTGGCATGTGGGATCCTCCCGGACCAGGGCTCAAACCTGTGTCCCGAGTTGGCAAGAGGATTCTTTTTGTGTGTGTGTGTGTGTGTGTGTGGTACGCGGGCCTCTCACTGCCGTGGCCTCTCCCGTTGCAGAGCACAGGCCGCGGACGCGCAGGCTCAGCGACCATGGCCCACGGACCCAGCCGCCCCGCGGCACGCGGGATCCTCCCGGACCGGGGCACGAACCCGCGTCCCCTGCACCGGCAGGCAGACTCTCAACCACTGCGCCACCAGGGAAGCCCGTGCGGGCTTTTCTCTAGTTGCATTGAGCGGGAGCTACTCTTCATTGTGGTTCTCAGGCTTCTCATTGCAGTGGCTTCTCTTGTCGCGGAGCATGGGCTCTAGGCTTGCTGGCTTCAGTAGTTGTGGCACGCAGGCTCAGTAGTTGTGGCTCACGCACTTAGTTGCTCCGAGGCATGTGGGATCTTCCTTGACCAGGGCTCGAGCCCGCCAGGGAAGCCCAGGCAGGAGTATTCTTAACCACTGCACCACCAGGGAAGTCCAGACCTTGTTGTTTATCCACTCTATATATAACAGTCTGCTTCTGCTAATCCCAAACTCCCAACCCATCCCTCCCCCCCACCCTCCCCCTTGGCAACCACAAGTCTGTTCTCTATGTCTGTGAGTCCGTTCCTGTTTCTTAGAAAAGTTCATTTGTGTCATATTTTAGATGAACAGAATTCTTTTAATGCTCTTATCAAAGGCATAGAACTAACTCAGGTTATACAGTAAAAGAAACGTAGGGACATTTCTGAGAAAAAGAATGCCTCAAACTCCCTTCTGTAGAGCTGGTTCCAAAATGGAAGGATCCACCTGCCCCCTTGTCAAGAAGCCTTGGGATGGTCTCAATGACAATTTTCTCAGGGTCACAGGAAAGAAATGTGTCATTTATAAGGTAAAGGAAAAAAACTAAATTAGGAATCTGCTTCCACCAAGTGGCACCAACTTTTAAATTCTCTCTAAACCCTCCACGGCCTGCCTGTGACTTGGAAGTTCAAGTCCAAGGCACAGGGTCACCTGAGAGGTGATGTGGTCTCAGAATACCCCCTTTGTTGCTTCTGTAACAAAACTGGACGGACGCCCAGAGGCAGTGGACTCCTCCCCTTGAGGGGCGGGAGCGGGGTTACTGGAGAGGACACCTCCTCAGAATACTAAGAGCACACCGTGTGCAGCTTCCTTCCTTCGTCTCTTCTGCTTCATTTACCAAGGACACCTCTGTGCCCGGTACCCTGCAGGGAGGTGGGATGCAGACAGGAAGGCGTGGCTCTCATCCTGGAGTTCACCATCCAGAGTGGGAGACAGACCCACACAACCCGCAGCTGTTATGACTCAGTGTGGCGCTCTGCTAAAGGCACGCACAGGATATGCCAAGTGGGTACAGAAGAGGGGCACAGAGAACAGGGCCGAATCAGCCAGAAAGGATTCCCTGTGCACCCCCACCCCGCCCCGACCCTCTGACCTGACTCACTCCGTCACTTGTGTCCGATACCAGAGGACTTCACATGAACTGGGACCGTGAAATGCTTTAAATGGGCGCACAGCCTACACGCTTCAGGAGCACGGCAGACCAGCACGCTGAGTGAACACATGGTGAGAGAGCACACATTCCAAAGATGCCTCCCGAACAGACGGAGGAGGGGCAAGGGACAGGGAACAAACTAGCCAGCGGCCCTCTGCACACAGACGGGTCCAGGAGCCCCACCGTTCCGGGACTATCCCCCATCTTGGGTGCCGGGGAGCAGAGGACACAGTCGCCAAGTCGTGCCCAGCGGTTTGAGTTACTGAAGTTGGCGTCTCCTGACCAGTGTGAAGGCCCAACTTAAACTAACCCTGTTAATACGATGCCTTCCCCAAAGAAAAGAACCCACAGCGACACAGCACTCATCAGGTACAGAAGATGTCAACCTTGAAGAAGAGTATCTCCCAAGACACCTCAGAAAGACTATAAACTCATCCTTGGAACCAACCGAAAGGGAGGGACGCAAAGAGACGGCTACTTTATTATCCTGAGTATCTCAGGGGGTGAAGTGGGGAAGACGGGGATGGACCAGCCTTCCTGCCGGAAGAGCTGGCCACGGAGCTCAGGGAAGACTTGAACTGTCCCCGTATTAACATGGTCTGGTGAGCAGCCACGAACTCCCGGCCAGACGGAACACGTGGCTTTCCATTCTGCCAAGAACCGCCGTTCCCAGACATAGGTGTGTTAGTGCCTTAAAATCTGGACAGATCCAGGGCGAGAGAAACGCGGGAGGCGCCTGCCCCAGGGGTGCCTCCCCCTCTCACGCTCCAGCTGACTACGAGGGTCACAGATCGGGGACCTGGGTCCCCCACGAGCCACCCAACCCCAGGTCACTCGGCCAGAGGAGGACAGGGCACAGGAGGCTTAAATCAGCAGTCATTCGTGCGATTCTCTCTCTCTCCCAGATGCCACAGGTGCTCTGGGGCAGGGAGACAGTTCCTCACACAACTTGGAATCCCTCCTGCTTCAGCCCCTGCACAGAGCCTCGCAGAAAGTTTCAGTCAATTCACTACTGACTCTTGTATTCTCCGGCCATGAATGTTTAGCTACCCTCAGGCTTCTCTCCTAGGAAACAAGATTATCAAAGGGATTACACTAAATCCCATGAAACACAGAGCAGTCAAGCTCAGGACGGCTCAAAGAGAGATTCTAAGAAAGAATTAACCATTGTAATGAACAAAAATTCACAGTCTTGTGAATTTTAAGAATCTGGCCATCCTTCTAAGTAAACATCCCTGAGTCACTGCAGCAAGGCTTTGGGTCTGTTTCATCTTCTCCAGCTATTACTGGGCCGTGTTTCTCTAGTGCAATTTTCATTCAAATCTGAACAATTCCAGTCTTACCATCTGAAAAGTTAAAAGTCACATGACAGTTGATGGTTTTCTATGGTGTTAATAAGAATAGGGCCTGTGGATAACTGCAACACATACAGGCTAAAAACCAATTTACTACAGCTAAGGCCTTAGTATCTTTTACTGAACTTACTCTCTTAGCTACTTGGAGTTCACAATGCCATGATTATTTACATAATGACAAAGCAAACAGTAATAAACCAAGAATAACTTGTTTGAAAATTTCAAAGTAGTTCGCTTTCTAAAATTCTTTTGATCTCATCTGGGTCCCTTAACTGCTAATGGCACTCAGATTGGTTGCTGTTATTTGTCTAGAGAATCATCCAGACTGAGTCCCTGCCAGTTAAGGGCTTCTAAGAAAGACATTCTGATGCCTGGCCAGGTGTAGAGGCCACCCAGATGCAGGCTAAAAACAGGAAGCAAGCAAAGGAAAGCTCAGGGCAATATCAACACCACGGGAGGCTGTGAGCCTGCGTATTTTAAGGGGACAAACTACAAGTTAAGTACAGTTATACTACATAAGGTGCAGGATACCCTCAGAGAGGCTTTTGGTAAATTGTAAGCCTACTGCTGAAATTACTTGTCTGATAACTGTCCTTCACACTGATCATGGGCTTATTTTCTGGCCCTAAGAATAGGGCACGTGAGCGCACAGACCACGTGGCCGCCACCGGGGCCAGCTCACCATTACCCTGAGCCCCGCAGCCCTCCCCAGCTCCCAAGCCAATTCCCACGTGACAGCTTCCCAGTTACGCCAAAGGAGACCGCCACGTGAGGGTGCTTATGAGCGCAGACACCCTCGCTCCCCTCTGGCCGCCGGTCAAAAACCAGCCTCGCAGGCACCTCTGGGAACACGCGGGGACCCCATCACAGCCCCTCAGCCCGGCTCAAAAATGTGCTCTGACAGCAGACTGCCTTCCAGTAGGTAATGGGCTCCTCCCAGCAGTGGGAGGGAAGAAAGCAAAGAGACGAAAAAGGAACCTGGTGGGGACGAAGGAAGAAAAACGGAGGAGAGGAAAGGAATGAGGAAAGAATGGCAGGAGAGAACAGACCCTCTTTCTGAAGTTCTAATGCACGAGCAAAGCATTGCTCTCCTTGAAGAAATTCACAGAAGGACCGCAGGCTGGCGGCTGCCTCCTGACTTTGACAACTACCTCCCTCCTTTGTCCCTCCGTCCTGTCCGGTGACTGCGGGAGGGTCTAGTCCCTTCCGGACACTCTGCCAGGCCCTGGGAAGACAGGAAGAACAAAAGCGCAGGCTCCCCTCCCGCGCTGCAGGCCCCCCTCCCGCGCTGCAGGCCACCTGCGCTATAAAGAGAGAGAACACATTCACAAACGCAAGTATGACAGATAACCCGTGATAAGGATGATGCAGCGGAAGACCAGAGCGTAGCACAGCAGAGGAGGGAAAAGGCAGAGGGGGTGGTGAGAGACATTTTGGACGGGCTGGCTTCCACCAAAGACCCAAAGCTCACCATCATCACGGGGGCGAGGACCACTCAGGCATCTCTGTCATGAGCAGAGAATTCAAGAGCAGGAGGGGGAGAAAGGGTAGCAGCAAAGTTCCAATGTACCGTGAACAGAGAAGCAGAAAAGGGTAGAGTGCCTGCTCTCGCAGGAAAGGGCCCTAGGGCGGGGCTGTCCTTCCTCTCCGGAAAGGGCACCACGGACTCACGACCCTGTGGCTCCAGCCTCGTGGCCACCAGCACATGCAGGCAGCTGTTAGGACCGCCGTGACAGCCGCCCTAGCTGTGGGTGCCTGAACGCAGAGAGCCACACTCACACCCGATTCTCGTTTCTGTCCAAAGAAACCCAAGTAAACTAAAGACACCAAAAATGAACTTTAAGATAGAAAAGAGGGCCTTTCAATTGTTCTCTTTTCCAATTTCATTTTTGTAAAAATCAAATGTACACATTTACTCAGCCCTGAACCTGGCTATAAGAAGAACCCACGAAGCCCATCCTAACTATTCTACTATTTTTCCTGCCTTGCTCAATCAGTTCTCCCAATTCCAAAGGTCAGTGATAGATCTGTTTTCAATGTCGGGGCATCCGTGCCCGAGGGGACGGGTGCACACAGGTGGTACAGTCACATGTGCAGTCAGGTGACGGGCTGAGCCTAGAAGCAGCCTCTGTGTGCATGCCCACCAGGGAGGACGGGCCGAGGAAAGCGCTCCGACCTCAACGCTACACGCTTTCAGGCTGGATAAAGATTCTGGCCCTTCTAGCACGGGGGTAAACCAGTTAGTTAGTGTGCAGGTCCACTGAGAAAAGATAACAATAACTGGAGTTCAATCTTCCCCATGTGACTGTAACCTTGGGAGGTGGCGTGGCGTGGCGTGTGGTGAAAAGTACACAGGTTTCAGAGAGCTCTTCTCCAGACTGCGACCTCCCCGGCGCTGTTTTAGTTTAGACAAGTTCCTGGACTCCTCTGAGCCTGTCCCTCATCTGCAGAATAAGCATCATTCACATACCTGTTACCTGTGTACCCAGAAGGTCTTTAGGTGCCCACTCTGTGCCAGGCCCTTAACTGGATGCCAAGAGTTCAGAGAACAAAGTGCTTCCCACTCTCAGAGGTGACGGCCTGCAGCACGGGGAGGCTTCAGAGAGGAAATTCCTAGAGGTTACAGAGGCCCAGGGAAGGGGCCCCGAGGCCTCCGCACCGTGACGGGGGTGCCTGGAAGCTGAGCAGATGCTGAGCTGGGTGACGAGGAGCGTGGACTCCAGTGGGGTCCATGTGTACCAAGTCCCTGGGCTGAAAAAACCCAGGCAGCGATCAGGACCGACCCCAGGGCAGTAAGGGCACACAGACTGCTGAACAGGCTGGTAATTATTAATAATAATAACCCCAATCATCTGCATGGTAATAAGTTAGAGTAGGGCACTTAAACTGGTACTTAAACTTCTCACAGAAGTACTCCAGGGCATCCCTGGTGGCGCAGTGGTTAAGAATCCACCTGCCAACGCAGGGGACACAGGTTCGAGCCCTGGTCCGGGAAGATCCCACGTGCCGCGGAGCAGCTAAGCCCGCGCGCCACAACTACGGAAGCCTGCGCGCCTAGAGCTGGTGCTCCGCAACAAGAGAAGCCACCGCAATGAGAAGCCTGTGCACCGCAAGGAAGAGCAGCCCCTGCTCGCCGCAACTAGAGAGAGCCAGCGTGCAGCAGCAAAGACCCAACACAGCCAAAAATAAATAAATAAATAAAATTTTCAGTGCTCCAAAATTACACAAAGATATTTATTTTAAGTGAACATATTTGGACTTACATTTTTACTATTTCATGGAAAGGGGGAAGTTTTAAGCAACTTTAACTGCTGTGGACAAAATCTGCATATTGATGACTGAAAACTAATCTTCTAGAAATCAGCAACTAATCTTTCAACACCCTGGGTAATCTCTGAATGGCACAGTAACAAAACTCACAATGGATCCTTTCCCTGATTTAATCTTCTTTTCTCCTTTTGACCACAGGACTTATTTTACCTTTGAACTTGGCCAAAAGGGTACTGTGCTTAATTAATGTCAGAAACCAAATCCCACAAATATCAGATCTACACTTTGCATTCGTCTGGAAATGTCATTTTAATTATCACTGTACCAACCCTGACCCAATTCTTCCTGACAACCACTACACAGGAGCAAAAGCAAGTCAGCTGGAAAAATCCAGAGCCAACTTTGGGAGAGGGTCCCTACCAGAATGTCTTCTCATATTAAAGCAACTGCACCAAGAGCTAGCTGCCTCTTGTGCAATAATCCTTCAAATCCTACATCCCTGCTTTAATGACTTCATTCTCAAGAACCCAAGGGAGGCAAATAATCACACCTCTGCGTAAGAAGAAAGAGAGAAATAAGATGACAGTATAACTGACAATAAACAGCTACATTCTGATAAATCTTAGTCCTCTAATGCCAGCCCCATCTCTACTCCAAGACACAAACCCATGTGAATCAAAGCCACATACAAATAAAATTCTAAGTTCAAGTGTCCAAAACCACAAGCATCTCCCCACACTCAAGCCTGCTCACCCTCCGAGTGCCCTGCTTCAGCTGGCCCCAGCACCACTCAGCCCAGAAGCCATCTCCCACCACGTCCCCCAGGCCCCCTCCTCTCATATCATCCTGAAGTGCAGCTGGTATGGCTCTCACCTCCAACTGCCCCCCTTGTTTATACACTTATTCGACCACTGATGTGCGTCAGTACAGACGCATCAACACTTACACTCTGGGTCATAATCCGGTGCTACCTTATCGATCAAACTCTTCTCGCTCTAGTCTGTGAGAATCTTTCAGCTGCCCCCTGTGACAGCTGACATACCCCCGTCACAGTTTTCATTTGTTTTGTTTTGGTTGGGTTGGGTTGGGGCATGTCCCTACTGTCTGGCGCTGCAAGATGCCCAGGCTCACTGTGTACATTCCCTGCTCCAGGCCTCAAATCTGCCATCCCCACGGACCCTGGTGGTGGTAGAAACCAAGATTGTAGCACTAGTGGCAGCTTCTTTTTCAGAGACCTTATTCTGCATCTGATTCTGTACCTTGTTTCTCTTAAGGGAGCTTCCATATCTAAACAAAAAGCTCAACCACGTCATTTTCAAGCTAAATCCAACTTTCACCTCCCATTAGACTTTGTCTCCACATCACACAGGTGCTACGTGCATAATCTCATTCACTCTCACAGCAGCTCGCCAAGCTGAACACGAGGAACCGGGGCTGATAGACCAGCCGCCCGCCCAGGTCACACACTGTCCGTGCAGACACAGACGCACACTCCGACGGAGGGGATCCAAAGTCCACACACTTACAATCCAGTCAGCTAGACCCAAACACCATGTACAGGAACGATGACACTTTTTGGATGATTTAACCCGTCTGCATCAAACTGAGAACTTCAAGGAAAAACTTGTAAATTTCTCATAGAGCTAAATTTCTTTCATTTAAAAGACCAGCATTTATTCTAAATTACGTCATTTCATTTTCTTTCTTTCTCTCTTTTTTTTTTTTTTTTTTTTTACTGGTGTTAATGTCCCTTGTTTTCTGAAATAAGAGATATGGTGGGGTTTTTTGGTTGTTGCTATGTTATATTTGGTGAAATTAAAGTTGGTCACCCTGGGACTTCCCTGGTGGCACAGGGGTTAAGAATCTGCCTGCCAATGCAGGGGACACAGCTTCAATCCCTGGTCCAGGAAGATCCCACATGCCACGGAGCAACTAAGCCCGTGCGCCACAACTACGGAGCCTGCGCTCTAGAGCCCGCGAGCCACAACTACTGAGCCCGCATGCCACAACTACTGAGGCTGCGCTCTAGAGCCCGTGAGCCACAACTACTGAGCCCACGAGCCACAACTGCTGGAGCCCACACACCTAGAGCCCGTGCTCCGCAACAAGAGAAGCCACCGCAGTGAGGAGCCCGCACACCGCAACGAAGAGTAGCCCCCACTCGTCGCAACTAGAGAAAGCCCACACGCAGCAAGGAAGACCCAACACACCAAAAATAAATAAATAAGTATTTTTAAAAATAAAATAAAATAAGAAAGTTGGTCACCCTGTATCAGTCTCTCTGCCCAATTTTTAAAGGTTTAACTCTGAGGAGCAAATGGCCTACAATAAAAACCTCAGCTTCTCGGCATGGCCTACAGGGCCCCCGCCATCTCCCCTGCACTTTCCCCTCCAGGAACACCACACTGCACTCAAAAACAAACTCATCATGTTCGTAAGGTGATTTCCAATCCCAGAACTGCCCCCCTCGGCCCCCACCTGCCCATCACTGGGCAAACAACTGATTAGGGATGTCACATCTTCCAAGTGTCCAGATCACTATGTGTCTAAACAGGCCAATGCCTGTTTTAATAATATCTCTTTGAATGCTTACGTTTTTAACTATTCCCTAAGGCATCTACACTGAAAATGGCACAATTTCAGAATCAAAGAAACAAAGCCAGGGTTTTATCACAACAGTAGGGGCGAAGCACTGAGCTGGGTGACAGTCCAAAAATAAATAAATATTTTTAAAAATAAAATAAAATAAGAAAGTTGGTCACCCTGTATCAGTCTCTCTGCCCAATTTTTAAAGGTTTAACTCTGAGGAGCAAATGGCCTACAATAAAAACCTCAGCTTCTCGGCATGGCCTACAGGGCCCCCGCCATCTCCCCTGCACTTTCCCCTCCAGGAACACCACACTGCACTCAAAAACAAACTCATCATGTTCGTAAGGTGATTTCCAATCCCAGAACTGCCCCCCTCGGCCCCCACCTGCCCATCACTGGGCAAACAACTGATTAGGGATGTCACATCTTCCAAGTGTCCAGATCACTATGTGTCTAAACAGGCCAATGCCTGTTTTAATAATATCTCTTTGAATGCTTACGTTTTTAACTATTCCCTAAGGCATCTACACTGAAAATGGCACAATTTCAGAATCAAAGAAACAAAGCCAGGGTTTTATCACAACAGTAGGGGCGAAGCACTGAGCTGGGTGACAGTTTGCTGGAAGGAGGGCGGGTCGAGGACGGTCAAGTCCGGAGCCACCAGCCCATTTAGAGAACTCAAACCTCCCGTCTCCCCGCCTATTCCTCCTGAGGCTGCTGTGAGAATCAGAAAACAAAAACAAACAAGAGACATTCGGGAAAGTGCTTTGAAAATACTAAAATACACAGAACCACAGTAGAAAATGGCTGGCATTATATTGTACAGACTGTTATGGGTCCCTTATTAACCATGGTCGACAGAGGAAGATTCAAATACGCCCCTGCTACAAGAAACAGCATTTAATCCTTGTTTCCTACTATACTTGCAGCTCCCTAGGGTAAAAAGTGCCCTTCTAAATGCTTGTAAAGCCTGCATTTCGGGTAACAGTGACTAAGGAGACAGGTTATTGGAAAGGATTTATCAAGTGAGAGAACAGTCTTTATTTTAAAGTCAGAGCCACAAGGCTCTCACCACAGTCTTTAACATAAAATGGTCAACCCCATAATTATGTCTCCCTGTTGTTTAAAAAAAAAAATTCTACAAGATGACAACGTTAAGACAAATGCTACTTATAAGTAACACACTTTCAAATCCTCAAATGAAGGGTTCTGAAAAGAGGTCACTTCAGAACATGAATTATTTAGCTCTCCTGCCCAGGTTTTGATTTCCTACAGCAACTTAAGCTGAATACAGAATACTGTTAAAAGGGGTGAAATAAAAATGACCACTAGCAGTATATGCTTTCAATTCTCAATTTTAAAATATAATTAACAAACACAATCCAGCATCTTCCAATATGTCCATTTTCAGCAAACTCAACCCAATTACGAAGACAGATACACACACCTTAACAATCTACGACAAAAGAACAGAGCCAATGAGCTGGACACATGCCAATTTCCCGGCAGGGAGACAAACGAACACTTGTTATTGTGAACAATCTATTCTGTGTAATACCTATTTTCAGCTGAAGGGTTTGGAAATATCCTTCAGAGACAACAAGTTAAAAGCCTGCCAGGAAGCCCATCCCACAGGAAACCTAGACAGGGATACAGGTGGTTCACAGCACGTCCACAGCACACTTCTTCCAACACAAACCTCCGTCACACGGAGCTCTTTCATATCCTTTCAACACTGCCAAAACCTGGCAAAACCTCCGTGGAAAGACTGAAGGCTAATCAATAAGACCTCTGTAAACAATACTTCTTTCATAGTTTTTCAGTTCCATCTGCGCATTTTAAAAATGTAAACCTTTTAAAAGGAAAACATTTTATACAATGATTCTCAAGACAGAAGCGGCACCCCTGCACTATTCTGATTTATATGTGTTTTTAATCTGCCCACTGTTGGGAAAACCATAGAAATTTCCAACCAGTAGAGTCCTTTCAAGACAGCCGATACTTATTAACCAATGTCTTGTAATTGCAAAATAATTTATTTTCATGAGCCATATACTGTGAATACAAGAGAGCAGGAAAAAAAAGTTGAAAGCACATGAAATAAACAGAGGCTGATGAAAACACAGCTAACCTCGGCTCACTGGGCCTACGTGCTCTCTCCTGGTCCTTGAAGGTCAACACAACGTTAACAGAGCTGCAGGTTTCACAGTTTTTCCCTGCCTAAATGCAAATACTCATAACAATTATTTTCCTAAGTTTCCATCATGATCTTCAGTTCTCAAAGCAATGATAAAATACCTTAAATATCTTATTTCCTAGTTAAGCAGCAATAATTACAAACACTTTCCAGAATATATTAGAATAGCCTACCTTTCCCAGTCGTCATGACCGTCAGTGACCGCGGTACAAATAAAAACACTGCTCTGAAAGCTACACCTGCTCACAGCCGCTGACGCCTCAGCAAACTCTCCACCCACAGGGCTTCTTCAGTGCTATCTGAGCACCAAGGACAGCGGCCGCCCTATTCCAAAATGAAAGCCTACACTCTGCAGAACAATGATTGTTCAAGGGGCGGGGGCACCTTTCCCATCTGACGCAAGTCAGGGAGCCCTCTTTAACACTGGTATCGAAAAAAATGTTAACCAACTACCTGACTCCGCCCTCCCCCGCCCCACGGAAAAACAGAGAACGCTCTTAACATAAACTTTAAATGAGGAGAAAGTCACAAAGCTATGGCATTCCCACACAGATGATAAAGAAAGCTGTCAGCTGCAGCCTAAGCTACTTAAGCTGGCGCCAGAGACAGTCCCTTCCAGGCTATTTTAGGGGCGGTCTCCTTGGTGCAGCACAGTGCCCTTGCCAGTCTTGGAGCACACCATCCCCGCGGCCGTGACTACGGAAACACTTGCCTAAGATACTGAGCCAGAATCCCAAATCTCGTAACATGCAGAGTCCAGTAAACAAGTGGGGGGAGGGCTGGGAACCCATTATCGGACCTGATCCACTTATTCACAACCACTGTTTTTAAGGACTGCACAATAACGGCGGCTTAGCTTCTTAATAAAGAAAAGACAATCAATTTGCCTTTCAATGAATGCTTTGTCCCAGCTATGCTGGGCAACAGTTCAGATCTTACCTAACAATCCATCGTCAGTCTATTCGTTTTCAGACCTGTATTTCTCATTTCCAACAGACTTAGAGATGATATCTAACGTTCTTCAAATTATAAAATTTTTTAGTAAAACAACAGAGGGCAGGTTGCATTTTGCAGCAAAATGACACCCTAGATACATTACAATTTTCTGATTATCTACTATCTAGCTTACAGTTTTGTTAGCAAATAAGTACTTTTCCTTTAGCTACAGATTTATTATGGAATTTTCAAGATTGAACCAGCATGATACTTTCATTCTCTCCTCATGAACATGTCAGCTTTGCTCAAGAAACTCAAAAGCATGCACATTTTTAACCAAATTAACAACCATGGGCCTCATTTCAATCAAATCCAATTAAAGAACATTAAGCGGCTGCAGATAAAGGACAATGACTAGTCTATAATTACTGGCTCTTTCATGCTGAAAATTCGATTCTCCCATGAGCATAAGCACATCTGCATGATTTTTAAAACGTACACAGAAAATAATTTGCTTTTTAAAACCCATAGAAGGAAAAACTGTAATTTTTGCTTCAAGGGGTTTGCTAATTATACGGAGATGGAAAAAAAAGAATAAAGAAACATCTATAAAACAACATATTTTTAACTCCTATATTCTTGCCATTCAAAACTGAAAGGCCTTCAGGTAACCTAGCAACAAAAAAGAATCATACAAAGATGAGGTATTCTATTACAGACAGGACACCCATTTCCAGTTGCTGCTCAGATGCTTTTTCACTGCTGTTTAGTCACAAGTCTTACACTTCTAAAACATGAAGTCTGTGGCATTTCCATAAATATA
This sequence comes from Physeter macrocephalus, assembly GCF_002837175.3. Taxonomy (NCBI): domain Eukaryota; kingdom Metazoa; phylum Chordata; class Mammalia; order Artiodactyla; family Physeteridae; genus Physeter; species Physeter macrocephalus. The sequence goes on from NC_041215.1 coordinate 30,229,750, forward strand.
ATCAATTACACATCTTAGAACAACATAATTTTGAACATGTCAAGAAATACAACCCAAGACAAAACCCATTTCTTCCCTAAGAGTATTGCTATTACATTAATAGTTCCTTTCAACTTAGCTCAAATCCAGAGCTTTTTTTTTTTTTTTTTGCGGTACGCGGGCCTCTCGCCGTTGTGGCCTCTCCCGTTGCGGAGCACAGGCTCCGGACGCGCAGGCTCAGCGGCCATGGCTCACGGGCCCAGCCGCTCCGCGGCACGTGGGACCTGCCCGGACCGGGGCACGAACCCGTGTCTCCTGCGTCGGCAGGCGGACTCTCAACCACTGCGCCACCAGGGAAGCCCCAGAGCTTTTATTTCTTACTCAAAGGAGCATTACTGTGCACAAGTAACAAAAGAAAAAACAGATAAATTAGAATTCATCAAAATTAAAAACTTAGATGCCAAGAAAGTGAAAAGATAACCCACAGATGGGAAAAAAATATTTGCAAATCAAATATCTGATAAGAGTCTTGTTATCTAGTATATATAAAGAACTCTTTTAGCTCAACGACAAAAAGACAAATAAAACCAATTTAGAAACAGGCAAAGGACCTGAAGAGAGATTTTCCAAATAAGATCTACAGATGACCAACAAGCACATGAAAATATACTCAGCATCATTAGTCATGAGGGAAATGCAAATCAAAATAATGAGATACCATTTCACACCCACTAGGATGACTGTAATTTTTAAAAAAGAAAGGAAAAAATGGTGTTTTTTGTTTTGTCTTGTTGGAGAGGATGTGGAGAAAATAGAACCCTCACACATTGCTGGTGGAAATATAAAATGTGGAAACCACGGTGGGAAACAGTTTGACAGCTCCTCAAGAGGAGGACTACGTAATTCTTCAAACACAGAATCACCACAGGATCCAGCAATTCCACTTCTAGGTATATACTCAAAAAGGACTGAAAACATATGTTCAACAAAAATTTGTAAACTATTCACAATACCAGAAAGGTAGCAACCATCAAAATGTTCATCACTGGATGAACGGACAGGATAAACAGCAGCTGGTCCAGCCATGCAGTGGAACAGAGGTGCTGACACATACCACTACACGCACGAACCTTGAAAACATCATGTTAAATGAAACAAGCCACACAGACATCAACACATACTGTGTGGTTCCATTTACATGAAATGCCCAGAACAGGTAAGTCTGTAGAGTAGATTCGCAGCTGCTGGGGCAGGGGTGGGGGTTAGCGAATTAGGAAGGTGACGGCTAAGAACACCGGGTTTCTCTTGCGCGGTGACAAAAATGTTTTAAAACTGACTGTGGATGGGGGCTTCCCTGGTGGCGCAGTGGTTGAGAGTCCGCCTGCCGATGCAGGGGACGCGGGTTCGTGCCCCGGTCCGGGAGGATCCCACATGCCGCGGAGCGGCTGGGCCCGTGAGCCACGGCCGCCGAGCCTGCACGTCCGGAGCCTGTGCTCCGCAACGGGAGAGGCCACAACAGTGAGAGGCCCGCGTACCAAAAAAAAAAAAAGTAAAGAAGATGCCGCGGAGCGGCTGGGCCCGTGAGCCACGGCCGCCGAGCCTGCACGTCCGGAGCCTGTGCTCCGCAACGGGAGAGGCCGCAACAGTGAGAGGCCCGCGTACCGCAAAAAAAAAAACAACAAAAAAACTGACTGTGGTGATGATTGCACATATCTGTAAATATACTAAATATGACTGCAGTATATACTTTAAGTGGGTGAACTGTATGGTATGTGAATTACACCTCAAAAACACCATATTTTTAAAAGTGCATTATCGTTAAAGAAAACGTGCGTTAAATTTTAAATGTATACTCCAAAATCACCCAAAACTCTACAAGAAACACAAGTATGAGAGTTATTCTCAAATGATGTTCTATTTATTTTTTTTAAAAAAAATGCATATATCCCTGAGATGGAGCAATGGAGGAGAAACCTATGGTTTTGAGCACCAACCCCCTCCGGGCACGGCTGGGGGCTTTACAGCCGACCCCACTTACCCCGCACAGCACAGGAGTGAGGCGGCTCCCGGGAGGGAGGTGCCGTGCCCCGAGTCACACGGCCCGCGTGCGGGGGCAGAGGAGCCTTTCCTAAGGAGGAACGATGGCCACGCTCGTCCACAGCAGCCCCTCTCGGCTTCCTCCTGACGCTCTGTCTACCCGTCCCGTGGGGGACTCGGGCACCCACGCTCCAAAACGGACACCTGCTGTGGCCACACACAGTCACCACTCATTAAAGCGTTAGGCCCCTGTTGAGTCACTTGTTAAGTCCTCCTGCTGTGAACAGAGGCTGAATTTTCACAAATGGGGTTTGAGAGACAGGATCACTCAACAGACAGCTTGTCCGGTCAGCCTAGGAAATACATTTGTGAACGCGCGTACGCATCAAACACGGCGGCCCTCCATCCATCGGAACCCTGGCCCAAAGGCAGTTCAGGAACCTGGAGATGAGCCCCATGTTTCCATCCTCTCTTTGCCTTTGACTCATTTCTTCCTCAGGTCTAACTCTCATCTGGTACCCAAGAATCCATAGGGAAAAGTAGAAAACAAGAAGGACTGGGGTACCTCAGGTACGAAGTTTCCACGTATGCAGTCTGTATTATCAATACTAAGAGATTACAGAGGAAAACACTGATGCCCCTCAAATGAGCCAACCCCAGGGGACTCACCGGGACTAAGAACAGAGGACAGACGGAGGTGTCTGGGGCCTAGAATGGCCTGTACTCAGGGGGCTAAGAGTCCAATGCAGAAGAGGGACATCGGTCAAATAATCACCAAACGTAGCAAAGTAGGGGATGCTTGGAAGTGTCCAACAGGGAGGTCAGGGAAAGCTTTCTAGAGCCAGAGGGAGGGAATACTGAGCTGGAAAGGATGAGGAACAGCGAGATAAGGAAGAGGAGACAGAAGAGTCGTGCACCAGGGTCTCAGAGGAAGGGTAAGGAGGACAGGTGGCCCCAGGGGAGGGCCGGGCTGAGAAGGCTGCAGGGCCAGATGAGCACGGCTGCAGCAGGCCAGTAAGGACTGGGGGGTATCTTGAGAGCAATGCACTGAAACAGTAAGAAGGGTTTTTTTAATCATGTGAGCAGTGAGGGCAGGAGGCAGAATCCACCTGCAGCACAGAGCTGCTGGGAAAGCCTTCGCCCAACCCTATGGGACGGAAGCCCTCCCCACAGCCGCCGTCAGCACGCAGCTAACGTGTGATGTTCACGCCTTTCCCTCCTCGTGAAACAAACAGGAGTCACCAACTGTAATTTGTTTTCCTCTGTTCTTAAAAATTTATTTATTTTATTTATTTATTTTTGGCCGCGTTGGGTCTTCGTTGCCGCACGGGCTTTCTCTAGTTGCAGCGAGCGGGGGCTACTCTTCGTTGCGGTGCACGGGCTTCTCATTGCGGTGGCTTCTCTTGCTGCGGAGCACGGGCTCTAGGCACACGGGCTTCAGTAGTTGTGGCTCACGGGCTCAGTAGTTGTGGCTCACGGACTCTAGAGCGCAGGCTCAGTAGTTGTGGCGCACGGGCTTAGTTGCTCTGCGGCACGTGGGATCTTCCCGGACCAGGGCTCGAACCTGTG